>NW_021318968.1:621603-702456 GCF_001605985.2 Dendrobium catenatum | reverse complement strand
ACTTGGTTATTGAATTGAATTTGCTCTTGCAAGTAAACTCTCATTCCATTAGATGGACCCTTCCCTCTAGCTATCCCTCTTGTTCCTCTCAGCTACGCAAAACTACCAACCTTTTTGCTCCATAACCCCCTCTCTCTTTCTCCCTCTCACAATTCTTCCCTCTATCTCTCTCTTTTGGCCTCCCTCTCTCTATCTAATTTTCGCCCTCCAATGCTCTACAAAATCTTATCCTCTTCTTACCTTGAATTTTGCAACTAAACCCCAAGCAAGAGAAAAACATTTGCTGATGGGACTAGCAAGTTAAAAGCTCAAAGGAGAACACTAATGCAAGTAGAACACAACTCGATTCAAAACCTTAGTAAGCAAAAACACCATATAACAATTAAACAAACTGAAATTGTTTTATGAAAAGAAACAAAACCATAAAAAAACCGCCCTCAGAACAACCAGCTAGTGGTCACCTCTCATGTAACGATAAAATAGGTAAATAGAATGCTCAAGTACATGCAAACTAGTGGTCCACCACAACAACTTTAATCCAATCCAACGTCTGCCACAACTCCTCTGGCATATACCAACAAAACTTACCAACCAACACCACTCTCAATTTTAGTAGAAGGATACAATGGGGTGAAAACTTGTGGAGAGAAGAAATGGGTTAAAAGTCTTGGAAGAAGAAACAAGAAGTGAAGAAGTAGCTCTCAAGCTAGAGAAGAAACCCTCAAGTTTTTACTTTGCTTTCACTTCCAAAAGCTCCTTACAACAGCCCAAAACTCCCCTATAAATAGGAAATAAAAAGGAGGCCAACAACCAACAACAGCTGCCCCCCACATCCAATCAAAAAGGGGAGAAAAAGGCAGCATAATGGCGCGGTTGAACCCCCACCGAACAGCCACAACAAAGGGAACTGGGAAAGCCAGGGAGTAGGAACCGGACAGCCACAACAAAGGGAACCGGGAAAGCCAGGGAGAAGGAACCGAACAACCACAGCAAGGGAAATCGGGAAAGCCAGGGAGAAGGAACCGAACAGCCAAATGGCCAAGCACCAGCTCAGCCGCTCCCTTACAAACCCAAGTCAGCCCAAATACAAACACTCAAAGAAGCTAGCACACCAAGGAAAGCATGTCCAAAGAGCATCTAAACCATACATGACCGGGAAAGCCAGGGAGAAGGAACCGAACAGCCAAAAGGCCAAGCACCAGCTCAGCCGCTCCCTTACAAACCCAAGTCAGCCCAAATACAAACACTCAAAGAAGCTAGCACACCAAGGAAAGCATGTCCAAAGAGCATCTAAACCATACATGATCATTGGTTGCTCTCCATCATTGGGTAAATAACAAAAAAAAAAATTCAAAATTACAATAACATAAAAATAAAAATCACGATCATTTGAATGCATCAAAATCTAATGAACATGTCAAATGTAGAAACTCTAACGCACCAAGCAGTCACCTTTTTCCATAAGTTATTTTTGGCATCTCTTAATTCATCTTTGGAGGCTGCAATCAAGTTCAAGTTTTTAAAAGTATAGCAAGATTCAAATTAAAGTGAAAGCCGAAAGGTCTAAATATAACTACAATATTTACCCTATAAAAAATGGTGTGCCTAGTGAATGAAGCTTCCATTAATGTAGGGTTTGGGGAGAGATTGATGTATTGATCGGACTAATCTCATAATGATATGATGTGAGCTTACAATAGGAGGCTGACACATGGAAATATGTATGTAAATTTCTTTTGGAGCAATTCTGATGATATATGAACCAAAATAAAGGCATTTTCGGTTTGGCTTCTCCTTGTAGATGTCTCTCTCCTAGTTTTTGCTCTTTTTCAGTAGATATCATGTTCTCTATTTTTGAGTTCTCCATTGGACAAGAAGTCAACTTTGTGGGAACTTCAACCTAAATTTTTTTCTTTGTTGTACAAGAAAGGAAGAGGCGAAATTATTCTCTAAATTGCTATAAACAACAGGATGATCTATTGTTTTCTATTTAAGCAGAGATCAATAGCAGGTGGCTGATAGTGGGTTTTGAATTGGAGGAATCATTTTCTTTTTTTGACACAATAGGGGCTTACAACATATGAGAGAGAGTAGGAGAAGGTAGAGAAGAATTTGGGAGAGAGATTGGAATGAATTCCATCATAGGAAATATGTCTTTTTATAAAAAAGATATGAGTTAATTCAAAATTGTCCTTATCTTATCCTTAATTTACTCTACAAAAGAGGGAAATCCTATTTTGAAATTAAAAAAAATATAAATATATTCAAAACAGGTTTAAGATTCACAATTTGTATTGACCTAGGGCTTGCTGACCAGGTAAGGATTCCTGGACTAGCCGACTTTGCTTTCTTCTAAATCAGCATCCAATGTTTCAGTCTTGTTTTCTCCCATTTTGATTACCAAAAGTCTGACTGATATTCCATTTTTACCTATGATTCTTGTTCGCTTGATCTTCAATCATAGCAATATGATTTGAGAATCAATAAAATTACTTGTCTCTATAAAAAGATTGCATTGTTAAATTTCATTAATCAATATTCCTTTGATATAATCATGATTTATGCTCAAATTGTGATCATGGATGATCTGATTAATCATCCATTTGATTTGGACTGTAAATCAGAGGGCTCCCTTTAGGAGGATTTCACTGGCATGGAATTATAAGTCCATATGATGGAAGGCTGCATGCCTACCACTTTGTTTCACTATGCAATTGGCCTTTATACTAATATGATAAGTCTGTGCTTGACCATGACTTGGAGTGATTGTCTTCTTCTCTAAGAGGATGTCTAATTCCAATGGTATTGCATGCTCTATCAATTGATTATCCATTGCATGAAATAATTTTCTAGGACCCTATCAAGCATATCCATTTCTCCACATTTATCGTTGAGCACATCTCCATATATTGTGGTAATTCCAATCATCAGGCATTGTATCCCATATTGGATTGGCTTTAGCTTTTTTTCTTCTCCCTTGAGTTGATCCTTGTTCAAATGTGGTCAGATAAGATCACCCGCCTGAAAGTTGGCTTTGACATGATGCCAGATGCGCCTTTCATTATACTTTTGTTATAGTTCTTTGTAGCTACTTCTTCACCAACATGTGAATTTTGCAAATGTCTTCAAGGAATCTTTATGTTCTTCCTTGAATTCAGTCCCATCATCAATTGTGGGAGTGATGAAGTGGAGTTTGAATAAGCTTTCTGGAAGCTATCCAAATAGACCACAAAGGGAGTTTTTATCCTCAAGGAGTGTTTAGCTTGGTTGAATGTGCATTGTAGGTAAGGCAATCTATCACCTAAGTCTTGAGATTCTTGATATTGTAGCTTCGGAGGAGATGCTCCAATGTCTTACTCTCCACCTCAATTTTATCATCTGTTTGATGGAATCTGATGCTCCTCTTTAGTTTTGTATCCATCATGACCTACGAAGCTTCCTAGAAATTGATAAGGAGATGCATGTCTTTGTTAGACATAAAGAATTTGGAAAGTTCAAATTATGCCTACATATGCTGGAAGAATAATATGTCAATTTCTTCATCAATGATGAATTTCTTATAAGAATCAAGATGACTATCTTAGAGAAGTGATCTTCTACTGCAAAGAGGTATTCGTGGCTCCTTTTTGACCTTGGTAATCCTTTAAGGAAGTCCAAAATGCTTTGACATGGGCAACTTGCACTGCTAGCATTGTGTATAGCTCGAGCTTCCATTTTTTAAACCTGGAGTTGTTGCAAGGTACGCACCCTTTCATGAGCTTGTTTACATCATGTTGCATAGTTGGCCAATAAATGTAGCTTTGTGATTTTTGTTAAGGATCAATTATTCTAACGTGTCCAACCATGTTGGATGATTGTGCTACCCTCATCCACCATACTCGGTGTTAGGTATACAAAACTCCTCTTTTGTAAATGAGGTTATCTATCAATGTGAACTCCGAAGAGGCGTATTCCCCAGGCCTCCCAAGAACCTTTTGAAGAAAGAATCCTTTTAATGTTGCATTTGTAGTCTTTTTTACAAAGCTGGTTCAACCTGCACGATAATACTAAAACATGTAAGGGTTATTGCTGAGCAAAAGCATGTCAACCAATAACCAGACCAATAACCAGTTATTGGTTATACCCTTATTGCACTAGATCACTAGATTGAGCTATTGAAGCTATGCAACCACTTTATGTTGTTACTCTATTCTAACTTTGTGCAAGTCTCCATACATTTAAATGGTATATGGATAGCATGAATCACAACCTCCTTCCCTAAGATTTAGAATTCAAATGCTTCATTGTTTGATACTTTGCCAACTTTTAAGTGAAGTAATTCTTCTATGCACCTTAAAGGCATTATGAGTGGTATGCAATAGATCTCCCATCCAGTCTTAGAATTACTCTTATCGTGTGACCACTTGCGTTAGGCTTTGGCTCGACATCAGGATTTAACTTGAATGGTCTTTGCAAATTTGGCAAGGGAAGAATTGGAGCCTTGCTTGTTTTTCTTTGTAATAGGAGTAACTTGCCCACATATTTTTTGCTATATTTGAATTTGGAATTTAATTGGGTGAGGGAATGTAATGGAGAAGCCATTAATGTAAATTATTAAAGAATTTATGAATGTATTGACAAGCATACATAAATCTGAACGAATAAGCGGAGAGGGAAAAAATTTTGTAACCGCTCAAAATACGCGGTTTACTAAAAATTGATTACGGTTAAACTTGTCTTCCAAACAGTTACCACAAACTTATTATAGCTTATTCAAACGGAAACGGAGGAAATAAACTTAATCAAACGAGGCCTCAATCTCGATCTTTCCATTATCCACTTCAAATCTTGTATAAAAGAGAGATTTTTTTAGAAACTCACAGATCTTCTGATTGAAGTGGAGTTAATGCTATTTCAATAGTTTGATACATTCCTTAGGTGCTCAAGCTGCTCCCGGGATGCTTGTTCCATTATTAACTGTGTGATCTTGGTCACTCCTTGATTTCTTTTACTTTATTGTTCTTAATTTTGATCTCCCCATTGTCTAATTTAAATCATAGGCAAAAGGGAGACTTATTTGTAAACTTGCATTACCTTTGCTTGAGGTTGAGTTGATATTATTGTAAAAGTTTAAATACCTCAGGTGTTCAAGATGCTCATACCATGATTTGTTGAAGGCTAGGATATTCTTCAGGTAGACGACCAACATTGTTTATAAACTACATAAAGGGGGCAGGGGTGTTGCACAATCCAAATGGCATTAGCAATTATTCATATCACCCCGGCCTTGTCTTGAACGCATCTTTCAAGTGTTTTGCTAATTGATTATCATTTGGTGATTGTCAGATTTGAGATCCAACTTGGAGAAGATGTTAGTAAGTTTTAGTTGATCTAGCAAGTCATTGATGCACGAGAAAAGACAATAGTTTTTTGCTTGTGGGCGTAAGTCATAATATCCATATAGCATCCTTCTTGAGAATCATCATAATGGGTTATCCACAAGAAGAACCACTGGGTTGGGTCACTTCATTCTTGAACAGATCTATGACGTACTTTTTTATCTCATTTTTCTATGATCAAATTTTGTTACATTGGGAGATTTAATTGCAAAGTATCGGAAATGAGCTATATGTCATGCTTGATGGGCAGCTTTGGTGGGAACACTCGGACATTCTTGAAGAGTGATGTAACTTTTTAGCTTCTACATTTGTATGCCACCATTCTTTCCTACAATAGAGAGGAAAAACTTCGTTCTTCTTTAATTGGATGGATAAGCAACATGGACTTTTGGCTTGCATTGATTATCTTTCTTTCTTGGCTTGTTGGTGTCATATCTATTGTGGGAATTTTGTCGTCCTTTATCAAGAAGTTGTTTTTATTTTTGGTGAATTGACACTAGTAAGGTCGTCAGTGTAGCATTGCATGCCTTTGTTGAAGGCAAGATGACTTATTATATTTCTTGTTGAACTACCTTTCAGAACATCTTGTCAATGTAGTGCTTTATTATTGTGAATTTGGGTTGACATTGCAGATCGGTCATCATCTCATATTCATTTTGAATCCATTCCAAAGGATAAATGCTTCAACGGGGTGTGATGTTTAACCCCAATTTTTACTTCAAGGTGCAGAAATGAGGTTCTTTGGACCATTGTTGTTGATGATGTCGCTGATCACCCCTTGATGGACCTTTTTCTTGAAGTGAACAACTCCCATATGTCTAATTTGGAAGATGATCTGACAACTATATGCTTAGAAATTGTCACTAAAGATAAAAAATGGTTTTGTCTTACTATTGGACTTAACAAGATCTTGTCCATTACAATAAGAATTTATTTTTCTTTCATTTTCAAGGGAAGAGTGTAGGTATCTAATAATGATCATATAACTTACCAAGGCACTATTTTAAGAAAAGGGGTAGTTTGTGGAGCAATATCTACCCCCTCCCTTTTTTTTTTTTTAAGAACTCTTGGATGATTCTTCTCTCTCTTGCCTTGTTTCTTTTGTTGTATAGCTATTGCCACCACAACAGCTTGATTAAGACCTAAGATCAGAAAGAGACAATTAATTTACAATTGAGTAAAACCTTGAGGTATACTTCATCAACATTTGTGCATTCCACATCTGACGTTTAAACTTCACCCTGTAATGCTGCACAATTTATCCTAAGTGTTGTTTCAAACTATGCCACTTCTATTGATCTTCCAATTCACAGTGAATTACTTAAGTTATTGCTATGTTAATTCTTGATAACTAACCCATTTAGTGAACATTCCACCATAGTAAAGCATGATGACTAAGTTTCAATTATGAAAAGGTCACCTTGTCATGGTTGTCATACTTATATTATATAAGGTGAATAAATTTCTAGTTGGCTATTCCTTGTGTCTAATGTCCCGCATCGATTTTCCCATCATTCAAGTAGATTATCACCTTTGCTTCCACCTCCACCTTGAATGGCCTTGCTTTCCCTTCGTTTCCATCTGAGACAACTACATCCTTATCTTCTTTATCTCCAACTTTGCCTGCTACATATCCTTGGTGGTCATTTTTTGTATCCATGTGAGAAGGGATTATAAGCCTTGGGTCATTAGAAATTGGTGAAGTTGTAGAAAATTGCATCTTCATTCACTCTATCAATCGATTTTCTGAGGCAATTTGACTGCTTGTTTGGCTAGATTAGGAGTTTCATTTGCATCCTTTTCATTATATTTCTTACTTTTTGTTAGCACAAGGAAAGAAATGATTCTTCAATACTTTGATATATTCTCTTTGTCAATTTTATGAACTAAAAATAGTGCTATATAATACCAAATTGATCAGGTTCTAGCCTGTTAACGATATGGTGTGAATATATAATAAGAGGCTTGCACATATAGGAAATATGTATGAGAATCTCATTTGAAGGAATCCTAATGATTTGTGAATCAAAATACAGGTACCTCAGGTTTGATTTCTTGGTATATAGCAATAGATATCTCCCTCTCTTTGTTTGCACCTCTTTCTTATTAAGGATAACAAGTTTTCGCTCTATTTTAAAGTCTTCTCCACCATAAAGCAAGCCAATTGCTGAACTCGTTTGCATTTCTACAAACAACAAGTTGGATTTTTGTCTTTGCTGGCAACAAAGACAAATGATAAATTATAATTTGAATTGTTGTAAACACCAAGGCAATTTTATATTTCTATAGGGATGAACAACAAGTGGTTGGCAGTGGACTATTGGGATGATTACTTGTGACTATAGGTGGGTGGTTGTAGGTGGCAGAGGTTGCTAACAATTGATTTCCTAATTTGTCCCTGTAGGGGTTGGCGAGACTAGTATGAGAGGGAGAGAAGATAGAGAAGAATTTGGAAGAAATTGAAATGAATTCTATTATAGGAAGCAGGCCAATTTATAAGAAAAATACAAAATGAATTAATTCAAAATAGTACATATTTTATCCTAAACAAACTATATAAAAGAGAGAAGCCCCAATTTTGAAATTCTAAATACAGGTTGAATATTCAAAATTCATCCAATCTTGGGTTTGCATGCTGAATTAGGATTTTTGGACTGGCCGACCATGCTTATTATTCTATCTTTTGTATCATCATCCAATGATCAAAATTTCTTATCTCCCAAACTCGATTATCATGCTTTAGATCAATGATTCATCTCATCCATGGATTCCTCTTAAAATGATCTTCAATATCTACGATGTGATGTGGTGTGATTGAATTCAACTTCATAGCATATCTATTAAGAGATCTAATTTTTTAAGGGGGTTTGAGTTGTGGCTTTTAATGTCAATAAGAGGTACAACCTTAAAAGATTTGTTATGTCCTTCTATGATTTTTGAAGTTCAAGGAAGCGGTTGTCATCATGATGACAACTTTGAAACTGTTGGCCCAATTCTTCTAGACTGTTTTTAATAGTACAAGTGTACAACTTAGTTTTCGTTTAAAAGCTTGTAAACCCTTTAGTATATTCTACTTATTCTGGTTTTCCCTTATTTTGTATTCCCCACTTTCTTGTCTTTTACTCTTTACAGTTGTTAGCAATACTTCCTATTAAGGGCACCATCTTACACTAAACAACCAACTGTAGCTACAATAACATAGAAAAGCAAAATTAACATTTTCTGAGGAAAGTATCTTGAAGAGAAAATTGATCCACTAAATTGCAAGTATTGTAAGTGGGCAGTCTTGGACTAGTGGCTAAGTTGCCTCCATTATCACATGGAAGTAAATTTTATAATGAAGTTGTTTGTGCAATTTACTTATAATTTTTCATGATATATACTTGGAAAGCTTTTGTTTGCTTTAAACAAACAAGCCTTAACGAGCTCTGTTCGTGAACATGAACTAGACATGAGCTAAACATGAACACCATTAATTTAAATGAACCAAACATTAATGCAAATAATAAAGCTCGAATCAAACACGAACCGAACTTGAACAAGCTAATAATAAACGAACTCAAACATGAACACTCACATACTCGGCTCGGTTCGGTTCGTTTGCAGCCCTAGTCTTTAGAGTTGTTAGCAATACTTCCTATTAAGGGCACCATCTTACACAAAACAACCAACTGTAGCTACAATAACATAAAAAGCAAAATTAACATTTTTTGAGGAAAATATCTTGAAGAGAAAATTGATCCACTAAATTGCAAGTATTGTAAGTGGGTAGTCTTGGACTAGTGGCTAAGTTGCCTCCATTATCACAAGGAAGTAAATTTTATAATGAAATTGTTTGTGGAATTTACCTATAATTTTTCATGATATATATACTTGGAAAGCTTTTGTTTTTGTGGCATATCGCATGTGGAATATATCTGTTTCATTAAGATTACATTTACCTGTAGATATACCAAGAATACTGGGCTCAGATACCATCTATGTTGAAAAGCCAAATTCAAGTAATCATCGTTCAACAAACTGTTGATGTTACAGCAATGATTCTGTATATTGTTCGTAGTTGTCATGTTTTTATAGTGCTCTCAATATTAATTAAGAATGCACATCAGCTGGTTGCATGCTAGGTGCCTTCTAGTTGAGCCTTGTAAAAGGAGTAGCTATAGGCAAGGACAAGTTCTCTTAGGTAACTGGTGCATTTCTTCTCGATTTGGCTTTTTGAAGAATGTAGTAATTTGTGCATTTCTTCCTTGTTGGTTTTTGTGAAGGTTGTAGTTTTTAGATATAGAATTCTTGAATGAAAGTAATATGTAATATGTTTAATGGGTAAATTAGTCAATTTCTATTTTGTTATGAGTTCATATTTTGACGTGAACAGGCCATTTCCATAGAATTGTTACAGTTAGCATCAAACAACAAATTGAAATAAGGAAATATAGAGGTAATTTTGATTTAAGCCTCTTTATTTATACCATATTCTATTTATTATTGCATTTTGTTGCATACAAGAAGGTTAAAAATTTACTTGCTTATGTAATCCGGTTTGATTCTGTTTTAAAATCTCTGTAATGTATTAAGTATTTACATCATGTTGATAAATCATATGGCTTAAGCTCTTGAACTGTATATTAGATCCAATCGAACTGAGTTGAAGGTCGACCTTCATGTTTTTTCGCTGGGTTTTTGTGCTTTTAATATTTTTTCTCTATCTTGAATGATACAGATCACTTGATCTTCACCTCCCTTACTGATATTAGTATTTTTTTCTTTTTTTCTTTTATGATGCTATACATTATTTTTCTAATTTCATTGGAAATGATTTGCTAGGTTGTTTTTTTTTTCTGTCAAATTATTGCCAAGAAAACAGGAAGTGGAGAAGGGTAAGCAATTTTTTTCTTAAATGAATAAAAATAGTTGAAATAATGGTTAATTGAGACGAAGTTTTACTATTCTCATACAACTTAAAGTTTTATATTATATGAGTTGCATGCTAGATTTACCAAGTTCTGGGGAAGTAAGCTTCTTTAGCTTTTAATAAACATCCTTAAAAAGTAGTGGTGAAGATGTTGACAATTATGCATCTAGCCGTAGCAATGCAAACTTGCTCATTTTCATCTTGCTGCTCGTTGTTAAATTTGAATGCTGCTTGTAAAAGTAGTTGTGCAAGCTGACCTAGGTGAATAAAGTGATTAGTAACTCTCACCTATGCCAAAATTTCACAACACATATATTAAAGTTACAATCTCCATGACCGTTTGAAACATTTTATTTGCTATCATTTTCAAGTTTGGTACTAGATCATTTAGGAATTTTACTGGCCATAATTATATGATATAAAAAATTGTTTGTGCTATTTTCTTCATTTAAAATGGAAACTGCTCCTGCAGGTTTATTATTATTTTTTAAACTCACTTTCCTGTTCATTGCCAATAATGTAGGAAAAGTTCAAGAATAAGCCCTGGGTTTTGGAGGATGAAACTGGCCAGCATCAGTATCAAGGTCAACTTGAAGGGTCGCAATTTGCTACCTATTATTTGCTTGTGATGCATGGGAAGGAGTTTGTAGCAATACCTGCATGTTCTTGGTAAGCATGCACCGATAAAATTAACTTCATAAGGTTATATGTGACCATATCTGCATTTCCTAGAGAGATGGTGGTGGTAGTTTGACCTATTGAGGGTACAAATAATGTGGGTAGATGTCATTAATGTTGAAGGAATAGCAAAGAAATGGATTGACCAAGTTAACATGGCTATCCAAAAAGACTTCTCTTAAATTAAATTTAACACTTCATGTAGCTGTCGACTTAATGAATGGAGAAGAAATAAAGCTAGCTGCAAATAGTTGTGATGATGATTGTGTTCTGACTTTGTTTGACTTGCTTGGTTGTATCAATGAAATTTGGATTTTATATTTTAAAAATGAATGCACTCAACTTGGAAATATTTCATAATTTCTTATTAGTGTATTTTTGCATTTAGTTACCATATAAGATTCCATTTGCCATTTGCTTTTTAAAAAAACAATGGACAACAATTATTTATTGCAGGTACAACTTTAACAAAGTTGCTCAATACAAGCAATTGACCTTGGAAGAAGCTGAAGAGAAGATGAACAAGAGAAAACATAATGCTACTGGTTATGAAAGATGGATGATGAAAGCAGCAGCTACTGGAGCTGCAGCTTTTGGTGAAATAAATAAATCTGAGGGCTTTGGTAGTGGTGGTGGTGCTGAGGGGTTTCGGCCTAAGAAGGTAAAAGGTGAGGAGAATGGCGATCATTCTGATAGAGGCGAGGAAAATGAGCAAGAAGAAGAATCAAGGAAGACTAGGCTTGGGCTCCACAGAAAGGGTGGAGATGATGATGAGGATGGTGGAAAAGGGGACGATATGGATGATGATGACATTGAAAAAGGTATATCTTGCATCAATTTTGTTTCTTTTTTTTTCTTCATTCCATTTCATTTATTGACTTGCTTCATAATGTTGGTTTTTGCTTAGCTGAAGGGAAAAAAATAAACAAAAATGGCAGTGTATTTTCAAATGTTTTTGTTTCATTGACAAAAACTGTGATTTGATTTATTTCTGAGTTTTGCAGTCCTAACAAGAACATTTGCTAGCTCATAGTTCCATGAAGTTCATTTCAATCTCTAATTGACTTCAAATAACTATTACAATCATTTTGTAGTAATCCAAGCAACTTTTGACCATCATATACTCGAATGAAGTAAAATAAGTTTAAGTTTTCGTAGGCTATGGAAATTGAATTACTATGTATTACTGAAATATTGTCCTACGTTGAAGTATCATAGTGAGGCCTAACATTTTGACATTACTTGGCCAAGGAGGCATACTTTGTGGATTTGTTTTAATTTGGCTAAGTAATGATAAGTTGATAACCAAGAGTCTATGATTGAAATCAGTCTGAATCAATATTATCAAAAGCGAGTAGAGTATTCACGTAGACGCCTGAATGAGGTGGCTTGAGGTTTCATTATCTCAAATACCTTCTAGGCTGGCCTTATAACTAAGGCACCACCTTAGCAAGCGTCTTTGTGTAATGTGCTATAAGCACTTGGGTGCTCATCATGAAATTGTGTTATTTAAGCTATTAACTTGGTTTTTTTCTTTCCTTTTTTAAATTTGAAACATAATTTTGGGCATTATGGACACTTTTAGACATCTATTTGATAAAGTTATCATTTTGGTACTTTTAATGACAAAAATTGAAAATTATCTTTTTGTCAACTATATTTTAATATTTTATTATACTAATTATTATATTTATTAGATATTGGTCCTAGATTTAAGTTTGTAGCTTGTTGTGTAGCATTTATGTCTATAAATAGAGGCTCTATAGGTTGTAATAGTATGATTTAGAAATACAAATTTCATTTCCTGCTCTCTCCCTCTCCCTTCCCTCTCCCCCTCCTCATCTCCCATGAAGCTCATGAAGGAAGGGCTTCTTCCTTGATCAAGATCCTAACATCTGGTTATCAACTTGGTAGAGGCAACCGAGCTTTGTTATTAACGTTAATTTGTTATTACCTTATGTGATTTAGTTTAATATATACTAAGCTAAACTTATGTTAATCATATCTATATTCTAAGGGATGAGGAGTCTATAAATAAATGTTCTGAAATAATAATTAAACAACTTTGGCTTAATAAAATTATCTTTCTAGTTTTCAATCTTTTGTATACAATTTGATGTGTGATTTGTTTTAGTGTGGTATAGATGTGATTACCTACTTTCAGAAAAAAAAAAATCATCTTGTGCTGGCAAGAGGCCTGATTTTTCTTATTTTATTACTTTATTTCTTGTTTTTACTTCTTCTGTATAGTTTTCTATTGACTTGTTAGCGCTCTTGATTTTATTCAAATTTGACATAATTAAAATAAAATTTGTGAAAACTAAATTACAATTACTTGTTGATTTTAAATGATCCTAAATAATTTTTTATTTCTTTGATTCGATATAAGTTCGTTGTCATTTGTATTATAATTCTATTATTGATTGTTTATATTTTAAAAAATAAGTTATTAAATTAATTGGTGGTTTGTGAACCATAAATTCTGAAGTTCCTTTCCATGAATTCATTATATGCATCATATTAGTTGCCTTCGGAAAACTTAAACCTAGGTTAAGTTGCCCTGCATCACTTGCATTTTGAACATTGTTTTTTATGAATATTTTTACGTAATCCTGTAAAAATTCTTGTTATAAACATTTTGTGTATGACAAGTTTGCTCAGCAATTTTTTTAATCATTAATTGTACTTAAAATCATTGGCTTCTCGCTTCGTAAACCATTCCAATTTGGAATTTAACTTCACTGGATTCCACTTAAAGGTTGAAACGCTATTTTGAATTCATCTCTTCTCCTAGGTGATGATTGGGAGCATGAAGAAATATTTACTGATGATGATGAAGCTGTTGGAAATGATCCAGAAGAACGGGAAGATCTGGCTCCTGAAATTCCTGCTCCTCCTGAAATTAAGCAGGTTTTGTAAAGAAATATCTTGATAGTTATTTTAGTTAATTATGCAGCCGTTATCTCCATCGCTCTCTTGATCTTTGCTCACAACTATATAAAAATTATTAGTAGAATGTTTTGCAATTGCATTATTTATAATGTTTGGTACCTGCTGATATAGTTGCACTGGGCTACTCTGCCAATTTTCTTGTTTCCTTTTTGCCTAGAAATTAGAACCGTTGTCCTTATGAAATAAACCCAACAACTCTTAACTAATCAGCATATCTACATTTTGTTACTACTGTCAAATAAGGTTATTTCGATATGACAATGTGATTGTGGTATAGCATATTTCCCTCCTGTCAATGGCAAAGTTTTTTGCATTTTAGTTAATACTTGAAACTTTATTGCCTTTTAGTTTCATTTGAAGCCTAAACAACTCAAATATTTTATCTAATGGGATGGCATGGTCAATAAGAAATTCTTCAGAGATTCGTGGGCTCCAGTAAAAGCTCATATAAAATATGAGGACTAATGTTCTAATATATGTTTTTTTGTTATATTTCAAATTGAAACTGTTAGTTATAAACCACGAATGATCAATCCATTTACATATTTTTCATCATTATTCCTAAATCAAGTAGATTTTTATACATTAATGTAACAAAAAAAAAAAAGTTTAACAAGTTTATTTTTAGGATTTATAATTGTAACTTGATCTATACTAAGGTAAATCATTCTATCTCTATCTCAATTTTGTGAAATTTGAGGTTTTTCATTGTAATTTTGTTTTCCGTAGTTTCCAAATTTTCATGTTGTGGCAACAAAAATTTGAAGATCAAGTGAAAATTGGAACAATGAAAGAAATATTTTAAATATATAAGATTTTTAATAAATATGAATATATGATATATAATTATAATGAATATGATGTTAAATTGTTAATAATTATTATCTAATGTTCTTTCTCTATATGTATCTGGAAGGGTTTTACCATACTATGACAAATTTTTTTGTCCTGTTGCTATGTCTTTTTCTGTTTGAAGGGACTTTCCAATATCAGAAGAAGGCGAGCATCAGATATTGCTGAATCACTTATTTTGAGAATTACCATCAACAAGTTCGATACGCGTGAAACTTGAAGATGATGAATGTGATAATAAAAATGATTTAAATGTGATACACGTTGGATATGATGCTATTGCTGTTATGTTTTATAGCAGTAACATAACATGGCTACCTGGAAGTACTACATCCAGAAAGATAACATATGTAAAGTTTGCTTATTTATTTTCCAAATATGTCGGTTTAAATTGTTATGTGTTTATGTTCGAACCCTGACTTAGCTTTGACCAGGGATGGGTAAAATAATATTACCCCAACTAGAATTGCACTCCCACACACTGCCCTTACCTGCCCATCACCGAAGCAACCATGTATTTATCTTGCTGAGACTTATAGACCTCTACTTTAACGTACTAAATGGAGCCTAAGCTGTACTTTCTGTGAAAACAAATTAGTAACCTAAGCTCTACACATGCAACCTTTCCCAGCACTTGTAAGAACAGATTGAATTAACTAACTTCAATCATTTCCCTATTTGCTCTCTGGATCAAACATGTTAGTTATTTTGTAGTTGTTATCAGGATGAAGATGATGAAATTGAAGGTGAAGAAGGTGGGCTGAGTAAATCTGGGAAGGAATTGAAGAAGTTACTTGGCAAAGCTGCCGGGCTTAATGAATCTGATGCTGAAGAAGAAGACGATGATGATGATGTGAGCTCTCATATTCATTGAAAATTTTAAAATTTTCCATATGCTGCACGCTTTTATACGTGCTAGAGGAAACCAATCTACGGTACCCTTCACATGTAGAACTGCATGTTGGATGGTTATGAATATTCCAGATGTGTGTTGATGTTCAAATTTAACTCCGGCAGATGGATGATGAGACTACAATTTCTCCGGTGCTTGCCCCAAAACAAAAGGATGCACCAAAAGATGAACCTGCTGACAACAGTCCTGCAAAACCAGCATCTGGATCTGCTCGAGGGACACCATCTAGCTCCAAATCATCTAAGTCAAAGAAAAAGACGGGGAATGATGATGGGAAGCCTGGTGCAAGTACACCGGCAAAGAAGGTAATCTTTTGTCAAGTTACTTTGTTGCTTCATAGCTTCATATCAAATATATTCTCAATGGTCCTAATATAAAAATTTGAACTTTTTTCTTAGGAAACTAAAACATCATCTATCAAGGAGGAGTCGCCCTCTACCATTCAAGTTGGTGCATCTTCAAGAGGTTTATCTTCTGCAGCTGCAAGAGCAACACCAACACCTAGTGGCCCTGTTACAGAGGATGAAATTAGGTCTGTTCTATTAGCGATGGCTCCAGTCACAACACAGGACCTGGTTGCTAATTTCAAGGGAAGAATTAAATTGAAAGAGGTGGGTTGCTAATTTGCATGAATCATATTACGCATATCTTTATTTCAAAATTTTTACCAGATTATATTACCATTTTGACGTTTAAGGCTTAAATTTGGAATAGCAGTAGTAGATATGCATCAAACCTCAGCTTCGAGGACACACTCTTTTAAAAATAATACATGTCCGATTATTCAGATATGAAGAAAAGACTTAATCTGTTTTTGGCATGTTCCCAATTGCCTTCCTTTCCAGCTGCCTAGGACATTAATCTGTTGGTTTCATTTAAGCGGGTGATATCTGCTTCTAGTTTTACTAATTTTGTTATTAAAGTTGGTCAGTTTCATCGTAATTTCAAATTTTAAATATTGCTCATAATGATGCAGGATTAGACTAAATTAAGCAGATTTATGTATGCGTACCCTAGAAGACACTAAGCACTATGAAAAACGCTAGGTTGCAATCTAAAACAACTGTTATGCAGGGAAAGACTAATGGCATATTTGGTATTGTTTTTATTATTATTATTATTGTTTTTGGAGAAAACACAAAATACATTTGGTATGTGAAATATAAATAGAAACATAACTCTTTATCTGTGTTGCAAATAGAAATTTTGTTTATACTATAAACAAGGTGGATAGAATACAATTTAGAAAGTAATATTTTATATAGCCACGTATTTTGGTGCATTTCATACACTCGTTTTATTCTTGCCATTGAATTTCACTAAATTTTCATGAACGGCATATTCCCTCCATGAAATATTTAATATTCTTAATTTTGTGTATGAGAGGGCTCCATTGGAACCACCTTTTCCAAATTAGGCATTTCGGTTAGATTAATTTTTATGCATATATTTGACTTCGTCATTGGGATTTGGCACAAATGATGCTTATGGTAATCATTGAATATATATTTGAATCATGCTTTTGCTTGAAGTTGAATTCTGTGTACTTAGTATTTTTTTAGAGGAAACTTAACAATTTTATTTTTAAAACGACCTAAATCCCCAAGATAGCTTCCTCTCTTTTTCATCGTTGTTGTGACTGCACACTCTGTTGATCCCATCGATTGTCTTACCTAATGAGACCTTGTTGCAACTTCCTCACTTCTTCTTCCATCTGCATGAGATGGGGTTAACACAGCAGAAGATTAAATAAATATTAAGGTTTTAGTGTTAAATATATAAGTAAAATTGTTTTGAGTGCAATATATACAGATTCCCCTTTTTTTGTTTTTTTTTTTTTTAATGTATAAAAACATATTTTGTATCTTGTTAAGTATTAGTTCTTTTTGCTTTTGGCAAGGTGGCGGTGTTTGGCGGTCGATAGTATGCCCGGGGTGGTTTTCATTCTGAAAATAGTGAGAAGATAGGCGGAAATTTTTTCATTATTTTAAAAAATAACTTGATTTGTTTCCAAAAAAATTGTAATATAAAAACAATTGAAAAACACTAACCAAAAGTTTCAAAAAAAAAAAAAAAAAGATCCCAAACAGTTTTGAGCATGTCAATGAATACTTTGCTATGGATCAGGATACACAGCTGTGTGCAAACCTATTTAGCTTAAGTTATTTTGATGGGAGCCCATTTTCTTCATTATTATCTTGTTGATACAACAGACATGGAAAATTCCTCCTGCGTTCTCTTCCACCCATGTTTTATTTTAATTTCTAGTTTGATTTTGTGCTGTAATGGTGAATTGTGATGATGATGATGATACCGTGCTGTAACATTTTTTTATTGCTACTGAAGTCTATATTCATCTCTGATGAAGGCAATTCTTAAATGTTCCCTTTGACCATGAGGGTCCTATTTCTCGATAATTTACTACGAATTTTTTGGCAGACATTTCATTTGCCTTTTTTACCCTGCATTAAGGGAATAAAGCACTTCCTTTTTTTTCGTGTATTATATTTTTCACTGTTCTTTATCGAATTTGCTAATCTTTGTCAATGATCTGCTTAGATTTTCTTAAGTGATCACTTTGACTTTATTTCATTCCTACAACCTTATCATTTTTGAAATTGGAGAGTGCCGGTTTTATGAAAAAAAATAGTCATACTCTACTCAATTTTGCTTTATATGTAAAAGAGTTATTAATCATATTTTATAAAGCCTTTTTGCGCAACTTTTGTTCTGTTACCTTAGTTGTAACTCTTCTCTTTCTTGTCCTTCCTCATTAATTCTACTAATTCACTTTAGTGATTCATCTTATGGCTTCTAGCATAGGTTTAATAGTTGGT
This sequence comes from Dendrobium catenatum, assembly GCF_001605985.2. Lineage (NCBI taxonomy): Eukaryota > Viridiplantae > Streptophyta > Magnoliopsida > Asparagales > Orchidaceae > Dendrobium > Dendrobium catenatum. The sequence goes on along the minus strand of NW_021318968.1, from coordinate 683,934 downwards.
TGCTAACCTTACGTTCATCCTCAACCTTTTTTATTCAAGCTTAGGACCAATAAAGGCATTTCAAACATGATCATGTTGTTGATTTTTATCGCAATGTAAATGCTACTCATGCATTGAGTTTCAATAGTGTTCATAATGATTTACTTTTGCATCGAGCATCTATTAAAACATGGGATGATTTGATGATATATAAAAGTCTAAAAGAAAACCACATTATAGAAATTTATTTTCACCCATGTAATTTATCAAGCTATAACTGTTGAATGAGATTAATAATGCACATGATTCATTAATTAAATTCAAGTTATTTGAAAGACTTCAGCTCTGAAAATCACCCGTTTCTCTTGCAATAAAAATCATTTATAAAAAAATTCTAATGCATCAGATGAAACATACACATTCACTCATCTTATATTATTTCTGTATCCTTATTACCAACAAGTATTCCATCATGAATGTTCTGAAAAAATGCTTGTGCTGCTAGTTTCCTCTCCTTGTTTGTCCAACAATGGCTTCTGCTATAATTATTTTGAAATATTCATTTTGTTATTATTATATTTATCTTTTATTCGTTTTTATTGTCCCCTATATATCTAATCTTACTCATTTTTATTCTGCAGGATAAAGCTGCTTTTGCAGATATTCTTAAGAGAATATCCAAAATTCAGAAGACTAACGGTCTAAACTACGTCGTGTTGAGATAAGCTAAATTTTGTTCTGAAGTCTTCTTTGCTCATATTTTCCTGAACTTTATTTTGTTATGTAAAACCAACCCCTTTGTGTTGAATGAGATTAATGATTATGATGATCTGTTCAGTGTTAAATTGTGAGAGGTTGTCATATTTATGAGAAAGAAGATTGTAAATAAATTCAGATTGGGGAAAATTTGCATATCTTCAATTGATTTATGATGGGTTTTATAGTCATTTTAAATAATTAAAATTTATATTACACACATTTTAATGTAAATTTAATTGTTATTAAAGTCATCTTGATCAAATTTAACTATGAATGTTGTGACCTAGTTATTTTTTTCCCAGCGAGGGTGGTGAATGCTTGCAATTGGATTTAATGGATAAGTTTACCAGTAAAAGAATTATAATATTGTCGAATTAGGGGTGTAAAAGAGTTGAGTTGAGTGTTTGTTTAATTAAGCTAAGTTTGTTTAGTTCTTATCGAGCTCAACCTCGAGCTCGTTTATTAAGTTCAACCTTCACTCATTAAAAAATGTATAGGCTCGCTTGCTTGAGCTCATTTGGAAATATCGAGTTAGACTCGATTGTTGAGCTCGTAGCTCAGTAAGCTTGACTTGCAAGATAAAAACTATATCTATTAATTGACAATAGCAAGATAAAAAACTAAGCAATGAATCAAAACTATTGAATCAAAGAATAGAGAATGGATTAGTTTAGGAAGAACAAAAATTATAGCCTTAAAGTTCTAACTAATAGTACAAGATTAGCTGGTGGCTGTTCCTTTGGGAATGGGGATCTAGAACTTTGCTACCATCTTTATCTTCATATAGCAGCTGTTGCCTTTAAATTTAGATTGATTATGTAATCTTTGTCTAATCTGTCGCCTGGTTATGTCAGATCTGATGCTATCTAACTTAGTAGATATTAACTATAAAAAATTGAAATTATTAATAAAACTTAAGCTTTGCTTAATTATATAATTTTTTTTTATATTTGGGCACTCACATCTAAAAATTAAACAAATTGTACCTTCTGAAAGTGCTGCAGAGGCACACACTTTCATGTTTCGAGAGGCTCCATTTCAGCTCTGAATCCTTCTTTTTTTTATTTTTTGGGACATTTAGGCCATTTAAGATAAACTCATACACACAATGCATACACATGGACTCGAACCTTGAATCTCTTAGTTGGAAAGCCTAAGCTCTCAACCAATAGACCAAGGGGAGTTGTGTCTGAATCCTTCTTGGAGTTGCAGAATCTTAATAAATTGATATTTACTTAAATTTGTTAAGGAACACAGCTCTTTTTATATGTTGATAAGGTGTTTTGGCTGTCAATTAAAAGATTTTGAATTCAAGTGTAAGTAAAAAAAGATTTTAAAATGATGATTCTAATCCTTTAGTTTTCAAAAAGTAGTTAAGGGGCTAGGAATCAAGCTATTTTTTATCATTAATGTAAGAGATTATATATTACTATCTATTTGATACATTTATCCGTTCACCTAACGCCTAATTAAAATTAAGGGATTAAAAAAGAATAAAAAAAATAAATGTTTGTGTGCGCATTCGTGTGTGTATCATCTTAAATTTGTGTGAAGAGTATGAGTGCACATGTTGAAAGTAGCATGGACCACCAAGCTTCCCTCTTTGCACTGAGAGATTATTATGTGCGGTCTCCGTGTGTGTATCATCTTAAATTTGTGTGAAGAGTATCAGTACACATGTTGAAAGTAGCATGGATCACCAAGCTTCCCTCTTTGCACTAAGAGATTATTATGTGCGGACTCCGAATGCAGTTCATCATCGGAGACTAACCAAAATGCGACACGTCAGCGGTACCGAGCTGCAGTACCGAGATAGGTACCGAGCTGGGAGTGATATGGCACAGTTTGGTTGGCCTCCGGACGACGTTCGATGTTCACACAGAATAATTTCACCTTTGCACCCTCCCTTCTTCTTCACTAGGGAACCCCACAACGGATTGATTTCCTCATATATAGCCACCAAGCTTCCCTCGTTGCATCATTCTTTCTTCTTCAACCGAAAATTAATAACACAAAAGCCTCCTACTTGTCCCCTTCCTCCTTGATCACAAGCAACCATTGAAAAGCTCTTACTACTTGTCTTTTTTCCTTCAAACAGTGAGCCTTCGCATTTTTCTTTTTTTTTTCTCTCTCTTTTCTCTATCTTCCTCTACTTTCTTATCATCTCCTTCTTCGTTATCCCTTTAGGACATCATAGTTTCATTTTCCCCACTCGATTTGGTAAAATAAGCTTACTTTTATAATTCATAGTAGTTTGATTATTATTTAGTTATTTTATAATCTAGGATTATTATGTTTATATTTTATTTAGTTATTGGCGTTTATGTGTTTAGTTACATTTAATCATAAATTTATGATTGCTTTTGTTTATTTTAAGGTTAAATTCTATGATTAACTTCAAAGATTGTAAAGATATCTTTTATGATAGTTAGGAAGGAATTTTTGCCTAGATGCATTGCTGGATAAATTCATGTACATTGAATTATTTTATATAGTTTTAAGACCGTTTTTTCACGCACATTACATATATTAAATATAAAAAGTTTTAAATTTATGATTGCTTTTGTTTATTTTAAGGTTAAATTCTATGATTAACTTCAAAGATTGTAAAGATATCTTTTATGATAGTTAGGAAGGAATTTTTGCCTAGATGCATTGCTGGATAAATTCATGTACATTGAATTATTTTATATAGTTTTAAGACCGTTTTTTCACGCACATTACATATATTAAATATAAAAAGAATCACAGGACATTTTAAAACTTAATAAATAGATAGAGAGAGAGAGATGAACATGTTTAATAAGATTATTAATTTCTTTTTACAAACAAGTTTATTCAATCTTTTTTTTTTTTTTTTTTCATTTGTTTAATTTTTTTGTGGTTCTTGTCTTCGAATGTAACTCATGGATCAATGGATCATGACAGTTGCGATCTTTCTTACAATGCTCGAAACCCTAGATCACATCTTGCTGTTTTTTTTTTTTTCAATTTTTTTGGGACTTATTTCGGTTTTTTTTCAATGGTTTCTCTCATGGGATTGTATTAAAATCAAAATTGTATATCATTATGGTAGATTGACAGTTTGCATCTTTAGATCAAAGCTTTCATTTTCCTATTAATTTGTCCTTCAGAGTCTTGAGCTTGGGAAATTAATTTTGTTTTGAAGAAATTATGTCCACAACAATTTGGTATAAAATTATATAAGTGCACGAGTTTCTTGTTGTACCACTACATTCTATGTTTTGACTTTGCCGGAAAGTCAGAATTGGGAATATTTTATTCTGAATGCAATTTATGTTGTACTGGAAATTGGGATGTTATGTTATATTTGTTATGTTCATTGTGATTTGTAAATGTTATGTTATAAATTGAGATGTTATATTAAACATTAGTTGGGCTCTGTTTATTGCAGTTTGTAAATGTTATGTTATTCCGACAATTCAAAACATTTTCTTATGAAGGCAATGCGCATTATTTTGTTTAAACTTTTTTGAGTTTGGGCTATGTTTATGTTAAGTTTTATAAATCTAATTAAGCTTGTTTTATTTGTAGAGTTGATTAAGATGCTCGTTCATTAAAAGTAATGTTTATGAGCTTGATAAGGATCGTTCGTTAAGAGTTTGATAAGGCTTGTCCGTTAAGAGCTCGTTAAGACTTGTTCGTTAAAAGCTCGCCAAGGGTCATTCATTTAGAGTTTGATAAGGCTCGTTTGGTCATTTATAAATGAATCGAATATGAACCGAACACAAACCAAATTTGAATATGTATTATTTTAAATGAACCAAAATTGAACCCAAACAAAAAGCTCGAACTGAGCTTGAACAAGCTCTTATAAAATGAGCTCAAACATGAACACATATATACTCGGCTCAACTCAGTTCTTTTGCAGTTCTAATGGTATTCTACATAGGCATAAATGTAAGTATTAGGTAAGCCTTGTTAAGACAGTTTGCTATAAGAAATAAAGTAATGTAATCGATAATACTAATGATTTATGAATTGTCAATTTGTATCTTTTAAATGCTTATATAATATGAAAATTTTGCGCATACTTATAACATATTGTTAAGATAATTTTACCTATTTAATGTTTGTCCATATGATCACATTTTTGTACCTAAATTTTTTACTTGTAACTTCTTTAATTACTTATTGCACTTTTTCCTAAAAATAAAAACATATTATCTCTATCGATTAAATATGTCTTTTGAAATAACAACAATAAAATGTGGGTGAGCTCCTCAATTTAACTCGCATCGAATCCAAAAAAGTTGAAGTGAATGACAACACTCAAGCAAGAAAGACAATATATATTTTTTAAGAGTAAATAAAACCTAAATAAAATAATGAGATAATTTCAAAAAAAAAAAAAGCTAGTAATGTTATTTGACTAGATCATACAATATAATTACCATCAACTAAGAATATATTTAATTATTCATACAAAATACATGATTATCATTCCTCACAATTTCATACATTTAGCAAATGCATAAAAATCACAAGAACAAGTAATAGTGCATAGAAGTAAAAATCAAGAGAAAGAAAGGTGAAAGCCAATTTTATATGATTTTGTACTGATACTTATGCCACAACTTTTTCCCTTCAACTCAATGTTTCACTCACCTCTCATTCGGTCACCAATGGGAGGAGAATCTCCTCTCCTTGACTGATAATGGAGAAACACTAGATCCTCGTTTACTCAATTCGAAAAGATTGTTACTATAGCATACCAACTAGCCAAAATTGCATCAAAGAAAGCTTTAAGATCTCAAGAATCTCTTATAATTTTTAGAATGATAAGCTCTCAATAAGCCTTATAGCTCAATTGGAGGATTAAAGTGAAAGAGAGAAAAAAAAACCTCATAAGTGCACTCTCATGAATGAGATATCACTTTTAGGATTTTTAAATCAAAAGCAAAGAGATCTCTCCTAAAATAACTCCTCTAGCTTTCTTTCTCTTGGGTTTAGGGTTTGCATACTAATATTTATATTAAGTGTTAAAAAATTATGTTCTATTCAATCATCATATATGATACATATCATACAGTATGATTAGTTCAATTTAATATGCATTAATTGGCCAATTAATTACCACAACTTAGTTAGATTAAATTATATATATTGCAACTCTTGAACATGACTATTGTAGCTCTCATCTAACTTGTCTTTCGCTCATCCTGAAACTTTGAGGCATTGAATTTTGATCTTGATGTTTCTGCTTGACTTATGATCATTGCCTTAATTTTTGTATGTTTAAGATTTGTGCATCACTCTTGTGTCTTGACTATTGCATTTACACTTGCCATTTGTTGGTACTAAACATGCATAACAAAAGATACGGTATAACTAGGACAATTTTGCGCATTACTATTGATAAAAATAAAATATTGAATAAGATAAAACCATTTTAATCATCAATACGACAATTAGAACTCTTTGTTTAAATCACTAGCAAAGAAACAACCCAAAACTAAAATATGCCAAAGCCTCACGATATTTATGAACAAATTTTTGTCTTGATTGTTTATTAAAACTCAATTTTGTTTTAGTGAACTCTAAATAAGTGGCAAGTCACACAATTGTAAGAGAAACTAATAGGTGTTGATAATGTACACGTCTCTTCATGCACTTAATGAGAGCTGTTGTGTGTTAGAAAATTTGAGTCGGTAGAGCGTGTGTTTTGTATCTTAGCATTATACAAATATTTAATATGTACAGATGAATGTAGTAGGACCAGATAATTGTTTACATGGAAAACTCGAAATTGGAAAAATTCATAGGGTATGGCCTAGTTGTAAAATCCATTATAGAGCAAGTGATACGAAGATCCTTCCTTCTTCACTGTTGAAGAAGAGAGAAATTACAAAAATCAAGCGTCACAAGGGAACAATCTATACCCAATAGTATGGTTTGATTTCTCTAATTGGGATTATAGAAAGTAGATGTTTACAGGCAAACAAATATATCTAACAGTGGGGTCAAATCTTGTTAGTATTTTAGAGATGGTGGTAATTTTTTATGGTGGTCAGTGATGGCAATGATGGTTGTCGGGGGCAATAGCTGGTGGTGTTGGCGGGGAAATGCAAGAGTTTTCTCTATAGCTCTCTTTTTCCTCCACCCTCTCCCCTCATGTGAAGAATGAAAGCCTATTTATAGGCTTTTTGGGAGTGGCATGCCTCGTAAATATAGAGAAAATCGAAGTATTTCATCAAACGGTTTGTAATGATTCCTTCAATCATAGAGCTTTCCCCAAGCATTTAAATGCCCTAATGATGTCATAATTAAGTGATCTTGGGCTCGTTGATTTGTCTCGCTTAGCAACTCGATTCGACTATAAGCATGTCATATTTTGAGATTATTTGGTTACCCGATCAATGCTTTGAGGTTTTCAAATATACATTAGTCCCTTGGTTCGAGCCCATTTGAACTCGGTTTGGGCTGATTTTGATATCATTGGGTTCGTATTATCGAGACGTTCAATTTGACTATAAGATTGTTGAGATCGAATTTTGGATGGTCCCAAATTTAGTTTTGAAAGTTTCCAGTTCAAATATGCCTCGAGATTAGTGTCTGATCAAAGTCATTTTTTTCATATGATTAGCAACGTACACAACTATGTACCTTTTTTTTTTTGAGCAAGTTATGGGATTCAAGCTTGAGTGGGAGGGAGGAATAAACTTCTTTTAACCATTGCACCACACACTCGAATTCTCAACTATGTACTTTATACTCCACCATAACTCACCTTGTACATTTTTTAAACCTAATAATTCCTCCTTTAATGGAGTATAGTCTTACTCGATTCTTCTTCCTAAAAATAATTAATATGATTGAAAATTTTAATCAACAAATTATACCTCTAATTTTAGGTAAGCCTATCTGAAAAACTATCATTATATGCCTCTTAATATACATATATAATCAATTTTTTTATTATATATTTATTTGAAAAAATATATCAAAAAATCATTTTAAATTAAATTATCTCAAATAAAAAATAACATCCTATACTCACATACTAGTTACTTCAATGCCTTCCATAGGGCAAATTATTGTGTCCGGTGTCCGGATTCGTTCGGACACCAATCCGGTGTCGTCACATCACCAAAATGCACCGGGACCCAGTGTATTTGGGTGACGTGGCGTCACCGGATTGGATTTCCGGACATCCGGTGACCGGACGCAATAATTCGCCCTTCCATAGAGCATATACAAGAGCAACCACAACAACATCAAGCCTTTTATCCCACAAGATAGGATTAGCTGTTCTAGGATGCTTCAAGATTCGTATTTCATATAAGAAAATTATCCTCAATCATTTATGATCTTTTTGTAATCCTAATAATAAAATAAAATTGCAGTAAGGGAAGCAAAAAAATGATCACTATTTGCTCACAACAAATTGATATTAACACGACAAACAAAATAATAACAATAATCAAATAATCAAATAACCTATTTCCACATAATGCCACAAAGTAATAATTAAAGGGAAGATCCGAAGATGGAACAAAATTCCGGCAACCGGTCTAGGAAATCTCCGGTCCGACCGAACCGGGTCAGCCAACCTCAAACCCGCCACTCAGGACACTGGTTCACCGGCCTGGTCTTCTGCCTCCCGGCTTTAAGTGGGCACGGCGCGTCGACCGGCGGGACCATGCAGTTGTATTGGAGACAGAGAGAGGTCGTCATCGGAATCTCCGCCGCCGGCGACATCTGCATTCCGCTGAGAAAATTGTGTTGCAAATAGAGAACTTCCATTCCGGCCGCCTCCAATCTCTCCGCAAACCTCGCGGGTAGTTCCCCCGTGAAGCGGTTGTTGTTTAAATACAATCTACCCACTGCCGCCAGCAACGGCGACACGGCCCCTGAGAGGCGATTGTAGCTTAAATCCACCTCCGGTATCTTCACATCGGTTGGGGGCACCACTGCGCCGGCGAACTTGTTCCGTTGTAGGCGGAGGGATGAAAGTGGGAGGTTAAAGATGGTCGCAGGGATGGGGCCGGTGAAGATGTTCATACTAAGGTCGAGGTAAGCGAGATCGGTGAGCTGCGGGATGACGCCGTCGATTCGGCCGGAAAGGCCGTTGCTTGACACAGCGAGGTAGCGGATTGATAGGGGAAGAGCGGGGAGTTCGCCGGAGAGATTGTTGTGCTTGACGTCGAGTCGGAGTAGAGGAGAAGATGAGGGGAAAGATGGGATCTTTCCGTAGAGATGGTTGTGGCAGAGGACCAGGTTGGAAAGCGCCGGAAGAGAGGAGATCGACGGAGGGATCTCGCCGGAGAGGATGTTGAAGCTGAAATCAATGGTTCGGAGGTGGCGGAGGGAGGCGAAAGAGGGAGGGATGGGGCCTGATAGGAAATTTCCACTGAGTGCGAGAAAGCGAAGGGAGGAGCAGAGTGAGATGGAGTCTGGTATTTGGCCGATGACACGGCCTGGGACGAGGGAGAGCTCTGATAAGGCGGAGAGACGGCCAATGGCAGGGTCGAGGCGCCCAGTGAGGCCTGGGGTGCCGGCGCGGGGATCGCCGAGGGCGAGCGCAACGACTTGGTCTCCAGCACAGAAGACGCCTGGGAAGCTGCATGGGTCACCGGTGAAGTCCCACTGTGAGAAGAAATCCGAGCCCGGTAAGTCTGACAGAGATTTACGGATCGATTGGAGCGCCACGAAATCGACCGGGTCAAGAACCGCTGCTGCTGGTGATCGAACCAGGACGAACAGAGACAATATGAGAAAAACGCTCAACCTTGTCACCATTGAGTTTCCTCTGGTTCTTCTCGTTGGTGATGATCCAGAAAAGCCAAACCTCGTTAAATAAATGAATGCGCAAAGAAAACGAGAGTGAGTGAAAGCCATAGCGAGCGAGAACGAGGGAGAGAGAGAGAGAGCTACCGCAAAGCCGCAAACAAAGAGCTCTGCTTTCAGCTTTTTAGTGGGAAATGCGTGAACGCTTTAATGGCGGGCAGTCAGTTGAGAGAGTGAGTGAGTACTGAGTAGAGAAGAAGCTACTTCGCTGTTCTGCTTCTTGGCTGCAAACTGATCTAGAAAGCGAATGATTTCTGCGTAAAGAAGAAGGCGGCATAAGCACTCTGCGTCCTTCCAAGTTTTATGGCTTCCACTATGCCATGGATCTCTGTTTTGATTTGGATGTTTTTCACTGTGTTTTATTTATTTTATATTTTTATTGGCTTGGGTTAGCTTCGGTGTGGCAAACGGTTGTCCGAGCCTGAGGCTTTCATGACAACTTCGAACACGAAGCGACGTGGCAAACCTGAAGGAGTAGGCGGGCCAGTATAGTGACACGTGGAGGTTAGCCGGTTCCCCTTTCTGCTTTGTTGCGCTTGCGCTAATTCTTTTTGTTTGTTTCCAGTCCGAAAAGAGGATTTTAATGACCGGTTATTATTATTGAGAAGAAGGGAATGAAGGGCGAAAGCGTGGGCCTCGTCGCTGAAGGCAACGGTCATTTCTTTCTCACGTTAATTGGTGAGAAGTGCAGACAAAACCGGTTAAGTCATGAGAGAGTATATATATATTATGATTAATTTTAAATTTATTACATTTATTTTGAGATCATATAAATAATTATTTTATTTTCCAAACTAAAATTTATGACTTCTGAGATTGATGGTTGATACATCATCAAAAAATTATATTTGATCGGGCACGAATCTCAAGGTAAAATCAAGTTGAAAACATCAAAAATTAAATTCGAGATCATATGAATTTTGATTTTAGCAAACTTACAGTCAATCTGAGCGTCAAACATGAACACAACTACATCAAAATCAACTCAATTCGAGCCCAAATGGCTCCAAATCAAAGACCTGAAGCACTGTTGGAAGATTCAAACAACAATTTAGATTACTAAATTGTTTCCAAACATGACATTCTTATAGTCGAATCGAGCGGCTTAACAAGACGAATCCAACGAACCCAAGATAATGGAATTCCGACATCATTAAGACCTTCAAATGGCTAGCAAACAATCCACGATCAAGGGATTCAACATCGGGCTTCCATCCAAATCACTCCCCATTTACCCTTAATTTTTCTCTTATTTACGTGTTATGCCACTCTTAAAAATTTATAAATAGAGCCCATCCTTCCTCTTAAAAGGGGTGACCCAAGAAAGAGGGCAATAGAGAGATTGAAGATCGCTCTTGCCTCCTCGCTCCTCCTCGACCACTGCCCGGACATATGTTGGACCACCACATGGCGTCAGAGTTCTGTCGGACCACTGCCTGACGTCGGACTTCCGTCGGACCACTACTCGACGTCGGAGTTTTGTCAGACCACTAGTTGACGCCAAATTTTTTTCCAAACCACCGCCAGGCCACCAACTGAGGCCCAAACTTTTTTAGAACCACCGACAGAAGTTGCAGTTCCGCCAGACCACCAAATAACGTCCAAACTTTCACCGGACCACCGCCTTACAACTATGGTCTTTCTGACCCCTATCGCATGCCTACTACGATCCTTTTGACCTCTGTCGTCTACTACAGTCCTTCCGACCTCCATTGCCAGACAACATTCTTTCTGATCATTGTCTCATGCCGACTACGGTCCTTCCGACCTCCATTGCATACTACAACCCTTCTAAACTCCACCATCAAACAATGATCTTTTTTACCCCTGTCTCCTACCGACTATGGTCCTTCCAAGTTCCGACCTCTGTCACCTACTACTATCCTTTCAACTTCCATCGCTAGACAACAATCTTTCTGACCCCTATCCTCTACCGACTATGGTACTTCTGACCTCCATAGCCTACTATGGTCCGACTTCCGTCGTCAACTACAGTCCTTCCGACCTCCATCTCTAGACAATAGTCTTTCTAGCCCTGTCTCCTGCTGACAATGGGTCCTTCCGATACTGTCACCAGATAACGGTCTTTCCGACCTTCATCGCTTATCGACTATGGTTATGCCAACTAAATGAAAATTTCAATACTAATTCTTTCAATTCCCACCATGTAATATGATGTGCATTTCCTACATCAGCCTAAGGCTTTCCTCCAATAAAGGGCCTCATTTATAATCGATTGCAAATAATAGTGGATTCATTCAAATTGGGTCAGACATCATGATTTTTTCTCATTTTTAGGGGTTTTCACATAAAAACTCTGGCGTCTCTTATGAATTTTACACCCTCTCATTTTATTTGCTTGTGTGCTGGATATTCGTACGAAGCTAAGACATTAAATTTTATATTTCTCTACCGCCGCGAATATTCTATGACGCAACAACCATTTTTTGAGATATATCTATATGACACAAACATTTATTGAATTAATGTCTTATTTGTTGTAATAGAATTATTTTAGGGTCATTTATATACATAAATTGACCATTTTTTTTGTTGTGTATTTTTCACAAATATTATTAATATCAATCATATAGGTATTTTTATAGGGAAACCCTTCTTTAAGAATTTTTTATTAAGCTCAAGAAAATATGAAGATGATGAAACAAATTTAATTTTAAAGCATTTATCATGTTGTTGTATAATATATAGTTTATTATATTTTAGACCATCTTTTTACCGACATTTTCAATACAAATTATCTTTTTAGTGGTATTTCCACCACTAGTTACTGTGCTTCCATCCATCGGTGCTATTGCTATAAATTATATTTTCTCTCCAGCTTGGTATCATAAATCTCAACATATACAAGGAGGTAAAATAAGAGATGTTATAACAAGAGAAAATGAAGAATAGTGCATCAACTTTAGGAGTGATTATTCTGTCAGGTTATCGAATGCATCCGAAAATCAATAACAAAATGTCACGTCATTAAAGTGCTCGGTACCGTGCTCGGTACAGAGCCCTCGGTACACTCGATATGCTCGGTATTGCTCCGTATTTTCACCGGACATAATAAAAATTCCAACTTTAGGCTTTATGAACCTGAAAATAAACAAGAACGGACAAAATTAATTGTACTATGTGCGAGGTGCCTACTTAAGGCTATAAAGACATTTTCTTTGTTTGAACACATAAATGGGTGATTTGGGTCTTGGAAATGTAGAGGTAGTTGCATCTTGACATTTTCAACTAGATGTTCATGAAGAAATGCATTTTTGATGTCTTATTGGCGTAGTGGTCAAGAGAGGGCATGGCATGGGCCGCTACTGGTTAGTATTAGAGAGAAGGAAAACGAGAGGTTAAGGCCTCGTTTGTTTCGGCATTTTTTTACCTTTTTTATTTAGAAACGACAAATTTATTTTTTGGTCGCTGTTTGGATAGGACGCTTCTATAGAAATGCTTTTTAGGGAACTCCATTTTTCTACTGTTTTGAGAAGCTTTTTGCTATTCACTTTTTCGTTAGAAATTTTCATTTTCTTAACCAATGCTTCTAAAACTATCTTTTACAAAATGAGAGGAAGAACCAAACGAAGCCTAAGAGCATCTCCAACCGAACGCCAAATGTGAGTATGACGTCCTTCAGTCGCTCCAGTTGAACGCCAAATGCTTCGCCATTTACTTGCGGGTGAACAGTGCGACGTCAATATTGGCGTTGCACTGTTCACCCATGCTATTTTGCTCTCTCAACCGGATTTGACGAAAAAACGTGCGAAAGGGGAGAATGATCGTTACCTTCGCAAAAGCATCTAAAATGGAGTTCGATTAGAGCAGAATTACGGCATTTTGGAAATTTGCTGTATTTTGCCATGAAAAAATGGAGTTCGCAGTTGGAGATGCCTAAGTAGATGTTTAACAAGCGACCATTAATGCTCTAAGATAATGTATAAAGTGAGGAATAAGACATGTATTGACACCTATTGCAATTGTCTTTCTGCTATGGAGTACTAAGAAAGAACAATCACATTAAGAAAAATTTCTAATTGTTGTGACTGTCATATTTTATCAGACCTAAATATAAAAAACAATCTCTCCCTACATAAATTTTTTAAGAAAAAAAAAACACTATATTGTCAAAGAAAAGTGTTGAAGTAATACAGCTAAAATAAAGTTTTCTCAAATGAAATATTTGTAACAATAGCTAGATTATTTATAAAATGAATGCACTAAACCGTTTGATTTTGCTGATCAGATCGCGAAGTAGTTCTCAAATTGATTGATTCGATTAAAAAAAAAAAGATTTAAACGGAATTGAAATGTAAAAATGAACTTTGCAATTCTTTAAACCAGTGAAAATATTTAATGAAAAATTTTAAAAGATATTGATAAATGTAATATTTTTTGAACTTGTTATATATATAACAAAAAATTTATCTTGATCGGGCACGAATCTCGATGCAAAAATCAAATCAGAAACTTCAAAAATTAAATCCGGGATTATCTGAACTCCAATTTCAGCAAACTTTTTAGTCAAACTGAGCGCCTCGGTAATATGAGCCCAACGACACCAATTCGACTCAATCTAAGCCCAAATGAGTCCAAATTAAGGACCCGAAGCGCTGTTGGAAGCTTTGTACCACAGTTTGAGTTACCAAACGATTTCCAAATATGACGATCTTATAATCGAATAGAGTGGCTCAACGAGACGAATCCAACGAGCCCAAGATCACCGAATTCCAAAGTCATTAAGACCTCCAAATGTTTGACGAACGGTACACAATCAAGGGATTCAATATCGGCTGTCCATCCAACCACTCCACATTTACCCTTGATCTCTCGCCTAATTACGGGTCATGCCACTCCATAAAATCTATAAATAGACCCCTCATTTCTCTTGAAAGGGGATCCAAGCAAGAAGAGAAGAGAAGGAATATAAGGAAGAAAAGGAAGAAGCTCATCCTCGACCATCGCCAGAGTTTTGTCAGACCACCGTCGGACCACCACATGAGGCCCTGACCTTCGACGGACCACCACCTGAGGCCCTCGCCTTCGTCGGATCATCACCTAAGGCCTGAAGTTCTGTTAAACCACTACCTGAAGCCCAAAGTCTTGCCGGTTCAACACCTGATACCCGGACTTCTGTGGTGCATTCATTACTTGTAATCTGATCGTCCTTGGAGGCGAGTCAGCCAATTGTAACCAACTCAAGTTCTAGTGGAATCATTTTCAACTGGGTCATGACTCGTGATTTTTTCCTTTTTTCAGGACTTTCCACATAAAAATATTGTGTTTTATATGTATATGAACAGTGAACTGGATATCCGTACAGCACTAAGACGTAGTATTCTAATTCTATCGTTGCGTATATTCTAGCCTGCAACAATATATATATATATATATAATTTTATGTCATTAAAAATTATTTTAATTATTTTTTTAATAAAATTTATTACAAATTTAACAGATTCCTTCACTAGTTATTAGGACACACTTCTTCGGCCAAATCCAATAAAATCGACAAACTACAGGATTTAATAAATTTGGGGTTTACCGCAAAAAGAGGGAAGAGGATTTATTTCGTCGTGAGATTTACGGGGCGCTCAAATCCCGTTAGCATAAATCCTGTTGCCAAACAGCCCCTACGAGAGTGTCTGGTATCAGATTACATTTAAGTTTAGTAGGATTTAGTAAATCATGTAAATTAGAATTTAATTAGCAAATCGCTGATAAATCCTAAAAAAATATTTGGTATGATAAATATTAAATCCTATTAAATTCTAAGAAGATGTTTGGTAATATGTAGTTAGATATTTAAATTATATGATTATCAAGATTATTACAGTCAAATTACTCATTAATTATTATTTACACTATTAATTAAAATATTTAGTGATATATATTTTAAGTTATATTAAATAAAATTAATAATATTATTTTAAATTATTAAATTATTAATTATTCAATTAAGTTAAATTAGATAATTATTTTATGCACTAATTATATCATTAATTTATTCAATTATTATTATTTTAAATTATATTAATTAAGTTAGCAGTGATAACTTAAGAGGCCCGTAGGGTTTGCCTTTCATCTTCTCTTTTCGTCGTTGCTGGTCGGCTTCGTTGCTTCGCAGGAGGTGTATGGATTGCACGCATCGATTCTTCGGCTCCTTCGTGGCTGTTCGACTTCGCTCCTTCGACGACTTTCCCTTCTTGTCGGATCGGAAGTTAGGAAATTTTTTATCGGATGCAACAACGGGAGCTTGCTGGCTTTGAAGGTAACTTTCTCCCTTTCGCGATCTTCTCCGGCCAAATCCCGTAAATATCGTTAAATCCGGGAAAGGATGGGATTAGGATTTACAGGGATTTATCGGAATTTATGCCGTAAATCCCGGATTTACGGATTCGCAGGATTTACAGATTCGCGGAATGCGTTCCTACTTAAAACTACAGCTAAATCCGATACCAAACACCCCCGGGTGCTGAGGACGGTCGTGCCTCGGCATTTCGCCGCTGTTGAGGAACATCGTTAGCTGGTTTTTCTTTGTCATTCGGTGGTGGCTTAGAAGCTCGCGCCGCTACTTTGCGGTGTCTTTGTATTCCGGCCGAATTAAACGAAATTTCTTTCTTGGGCGGTCCGGAGGGTTTTTGACAGAGTCTCTTACGACGTTGTTCAGGCTAAAGAATTCTCTTTCTTGGGAGGTTTTTGTATTCAGGCTAAAGAAGCTTCTTCGCCTCCTTCGAGGACGTTGTTCTTGTCAGAACGGAAGTCACGTCTGGAGCTCGCCGCTAAGGTAACAAGCTTTTTCTCTCCTTTCGCGCGCTTCCTTGGATAAATCCTCTAAATACGCCGAACTATGGGATTTACCAAAATTTATCTCGGATGCAAGTTGCCGTGGGATTTAAAATGCCTTTTTTTTTTCGTTTGGCCAGATTTAAAAATCCCGCTCAAATCCTGCTACCAAATAGTCCCTGCCATGTCGTTTTCTAGCTTCGGCAAGAGTTCTGGTCCCTCCATTCCACCGGCTACCCAGACGACGTTTGGAAGTGTCCCTGCATTTTCCTGGAGTGCTCCGAATTCTAACCCTAACAACCCGACGGCTACTGCGGCCATCCAAAATGTACGGCAGCATCAAGTGATTTCTCCTCGGACTGAAACGTGAGTTTATAATAGGCTGTTGTTTTGTTTATTTTTGGAACTTTGCTTTTGTTAAACTCATTCAGACTTCGAGATTGGCTGCAGTCTGCAGAAAGTGTTCTGTAAAGAACCACTCTTCGAATAGAACATTCCTCGTTGGAAGACGTGTTTCTTGATGCCCATTTTTTTCTTAGAATTGGAACATCAGGATTTTGTGTGATAAGGGCTCATTTGGTTGCTCGTGAATGGAAAACATGTTTTAGAAAGTGAGGATTTTGTTTTCACTCATTTAGTGTGTGAAGGTGAAATCCTCACTTTGGAGAGAGCTATGAGAACGGTTGTAGAGTTTGTTGTCAAAATCTAATTACATTCAGTCAAATGATGGATTTAACAAACTTTATTTTTTTCCAATGCATAATTTCTAACTTAAGCAACCAAATGATCCCTAATATGCTTCTTCTACTTGTCTTGACTTGAAAGGAGAATTATCACATGTACTTGCGGATTTTACATTTTACTTGAATTATATGAGCGGAACCAGGAACTAATTATAAGCTGTTAATATGAGTCGGTGAATCTTGACTAGTATGTGTTTTTCTAGTCAATAACATGTTCAGGAAAAATTAGTTTTCACATGGAAACTTTTATTTCAGTTTCTTTTTTCTGCTTGTTGCGACTTTATGATACTGATGCTAATGGCTTGGAGATTCCAGATGTGCTATGGATCATGGTCTAAAATTCAGTATTGGTGGTTTTTGGGTGAATTTTTTGAATGTTTGCTGTTAAATTTTCATAATTTTGTTTCCTCAAATCAACATTAGTATTTGGTGACTTTCCAAATACATTTTCTAGAACGTGATGACCTTTAAATTGACCTAGATTGTTGATGGCGCTTATGATGTAAAATTTTACCTCTTGGAGGAATATCAACCCAAAATATTTCAGAGAATAATAAAATGTAATCTCCCAAATGGTTTCTAAAGTTAGTTAATAATTTCAGCTTTCTTTAGATGGTCTTGGCTATGCACTGCGACCAGTATCATGCTAGTTAGCTGGCCTATTTAATGCATCTGGGACAGAGGGTTGTTAAAGTGCTAGTATGTTTAATTTAGCAACGTTGTGTTGTTATTGTCATTTTCAGTTTGGTATGAAATTAGCTCATAACTACTCTAGGATGGATGGAGAGGCTGTTTTTTAATTTTTTTTAACCCATGGTTGTGATGCCATGAAGTTCGATCTCCTGGAATATAACTCTTTTGGTTTTCCATGTTTTCCGTACAAATTGAAATTGTGACATGCTGATTTTTGAGAAGAAATTAAGCTGAAAGCAGCTATCAAATAATGGTAGGGTGAGAGGAACAACTAGATAAGATGAACAATATGGATCATCTGGATGAGGAGCTCTTAACAGGTCTGATCACCCTGACGTAAAATTTTTACTACAAATACGCATGCCATTTTGTTGATCCATACTACTTAGGATGGCGATTTTATATTATCTAAAGAAAGGATTCATGTAGCCGACCCCACGTAGTGGGAAAAAGGCTTGTTGTTGTTGTTGAAGAAAGGATCAAAGTTTGGAAATTGCTTGTACTAGTATTCTACTTTGATATGCATATATGTGATGTTTCCAAGTACGTGAATCTGTGAGTGATATGCTGTTTGTTGAATAAGTTGTCATCTATTAAGTTAGACAATACTTTCTGTATTTTGAATATGAAAATTATAAGGTTAGGATGTTCAATTTTGTACTTTTGTTGCAGGCCTGACAAGTCTGCTAGCTACAGTGATCCTTCAAAACTTTCATCTGAACTATCTTATCAGGCAAATAATCAATGGCTTTCTCCAATTGCATCTATTAGAACTTCAAATGGTGCCGGGACTAGTTTTTCAATGACACCTAGTAGCCATCATCTTTCCAACAACATTAGATCACCCTCTTGGTCATCTCTGAATAGTGGCTTTATTGATAATCATAGATCAAATTATTTTCCAGCAACAAGGTAAATTTCTTTTTTCTATTTTTTGATTTGGCTTACTCTTATTCATTGCAATGCATTTTGATACGGTAAATTATTGCTAGTTTGTTAAATTATTTATATGAATTCATGCTACATAATTATTGGCAAGCTTACTGTTCAATAATGAATTATGTTGTCTTTCTTCTTGCTTACTCTTTTACTCTTAGCCTTCCTCTCTCTCTCTCTCTCTCTCTTTCTAGGGGTGTGTGAATGATGTAGCATATGCTCTTTCTCCCTCTATGTCTCTCATGCTTGCTAGTGCACTTGTTCTCTTCCTTGTAGCACTCATGGGGAATGGGCAAGGGAGCAAAAGATAGAGAGGAAAGGATGGGGAGGAAGAAGGCTTGTCATTTCTCTCTCCCTCTTCTAGGCAAGAAGCCCTATGCAACGTAACACTATGCACTCTATCAAGTTACTTGTGTATAGAGAGAGAGAGAACATTGTGCACCCTATCGAGTTACTTTTGTGTAGAGATAGAGATAGAGAGGGAGAGAGGGAGAGAGGGAGGGAGGGAGGGAGGAGTAAATAACCATCTTCCTCTGATTAAAATGTGTGGCATATGCTCTCTCCCTCCCTTTGTTTCTTTTTTTCTTGACCAAGATAGCATAGGCGAAGTAAAAACATATATAGATGGATAGGGAGAATTATATCACCAGTGAGAGAGAGAGACCTTGATGAGTGAAGAACAATCCCTGTTGGAGTTTAGCATTTGCTCTCTCCCTCCTCTGCCTCATTTTTCATTGCACAGAGTTGCATAGATGAGGCAACGGTGTATGTATGTATATGTATATATAGATAAATTGATAGAGAGAGAGAGAGAGAGACTTTTTTTCTCTCTTTTTCTATCTATAATAAGAATAAGAAGTTAGCACTTTGCATCACATCATGGTTTATTACTTACATATATGATTAAGTACCGCTTCAAGTTGATTAAGAGTATGCTTATGGATATTTTAAAGACATATTTTGATTGATAAACTATTGTTATTTGTGGTTAAGTTGAATTAATATTTTTCCAAAATAAACAACCTACAAAACTTTATTTTGTCCTACACAGACTAGCTTGAATAACTAGAAAAAAAATTTCAGTATGCATTGAGATATAAAGGATGAATAAACCATTGCAATTCTATAGTATGCAACACCATGAGAAATGATTACGGCATGAATTAAAGATTTTAGAGTTTTAAATATGAATTTTGCAAAAGTTAGATCTAAAATGCTAAGCACACTTGCAGTTGACTATAAGCAAATGATACATTAATATACTTTTGAAACAAAGAAAAAAACCTACTAATTAAGAGATTGAAAGGTTAATGAAGCCTAATCCTAGAAGCATAGAAGTTGCTAGTTTTGAGATCATTTATTCATATTGTGTCCTTGAAATTGTTGCTTAATCTAGATCTTCATTCTTTAGAATTCTTTAAATTCGGCAAATTCGTATAAGCATGTTCCTTTTCGTGAGGGAAGATGTACTATTCTGTGCTTGAAAATATTATTATCCTACAGGATTGGTCAGGGCTTCTACACTTATTCCTACTTTTTGAAATGGACTGAATGCGGGCCTTGGATTTGCGTATCCCAATTGAGGACAAATGGAAAGGTAAGCTCAATAAGATGGAAAAAGTGAAAGGATGGATTAAACAAAATGAGGGTAGAATAATCAAGGTAGCTAGTTGCAAGCATTTTTGATCTTGCTTGAGCTTCACTTACTAATAAAGATGTAACATTTATGAATGGTAAATTTTAATTCATTAGAAAGAGTTTTACTTTCAAAAAACATGTCTGAAAATAGTAGAGGATGACCGTTCTATGCTTGGGCTTAGTGCTTTTAAAGAACCCCTAAGATTATCCAAACCTTAGGTGATATGGTCATGAAATTGTGCTGCTTGAATCATTAACCAATGGATAATATCACATATTACATTAATATAGCATTTGGTCATGTGTAGACTTATTACACGTTAGACTCAATGTTCCAACATAGCATTTTTTCAGTTCATGCTGCGAAA
This sequence comes from Dendrobium catenatum, assembly GCF_001605985.2. Classification (NCBI taxonomy): domain Eukaryota; kingdom Viridiplantae; phylum Streptophyta; class Magnoliopsida; order Asparagales; family Orchidaceae; genus Dendrobium; species Dendrobium catenatum. Next base: position 663,218 of record NW_021318968.1, on the reverse strand, counting down.
GGTTAATATTATTGTTCATGTTTTTTATCTTCCAGTGGAACATAAGATATGTTCAAAGACTAAGAGCCATTCACTTTTTAAAGAAGTTTTAAATTGGTTTTTGTTACGTAAAATACATGCAACCACTAAATGTATACCAATTTCCAAGTTATACGGCAAAATGATGCATATTAATTTTCACCACTGCTCACTATGATTCAACTCAAATGTTTTGTGTTTCTTTGGACAACTGTGGACTTGGAGCTCTAATCTCAGAAATTTATCTTGTTTTTTGTTGATGATGCTAAATATCATCATATTACTTCTAAATTTTGCTTCTTGTTCCTATTGAAAGAATATAAATTTACCCATAGGACCAAAACCAATTAGCAGAAGCTTTTAGGTCAAGTGGTTACACAGTTTAACATATGAGTGGATTTAATTGAGCACCTTGTTTAACATGTAAATGAATATACGTTACCATTGTTTTTAAATCAGCATTTTGGTGGAATAATTTCCATATTATAATGCTTAGCGAAATGATAATTTCCATGTTAAACTTGCATTTGATTGCAACTTTTTTTTTAATATATTGTTTGCATAGGTGCACTAGCATATAGAAAGCTTGCATTTGTACTTGTATTATACATTTTCACACCCCTATGCTTTATTGCATGTATATATGTGTACATACTTAACGCATATTCCGTAACTCTGTATTCATTTGGAGTTTCATAATTCATGTGTTATTTCTCATTGTGCTTTTTTGAAGCATTATTGCTGTTGTACATTTTACTGTGGGCCTTCTTGTTCCAATTATCCAATCATGAAGCTACAATTAACTTACCTACAAAGGAATTTTTTGTGCATATTGTTAGACCAGTCCATTGGACCGGTCCAGGCTGTCCATACAGGACTGGTCTATGAACAGGTGGAACTCTCCGCCTCCTGCATATGTCGCGTGATCCGGTGCCCAGACAGAGCGGTTTAGGAAGGTTTTTGAAGGGAGTTAGGAGGGAAGTTTGAATGTAGGGAATGTTTAGAGTTTTTTTTGGATTGTATGCATTAATTGTTTGTTTTCCTAGGATTAGGGCATCTTTAATTTGGCTGAAATTTGAGATCTCTTAGGTTTAGGTTTTTGGGCTCTAGCGGCGTCTAGAGATTTGGGAGAGAGATCATTTTCTCGAATAGAGGATCAATTGTATCTTGTTATTTTTCTTCCGTTGGTTTGGTTATCGCAATAAAATTACTGCTTTCTGATTTTTCCTTTGGATTTGTGGATTGTTCTCGCTGTTTTCATCAAGATAGTTAGATTTTACTTGGGAATTCTAAGTATTTCGTAACACATCACTTCCAATCTTTTAAGATGCACTTTTTCTATGCTTTTTTTATCAGATTGATTAAATGCTAACTTTTAGGTAAACTATATTACAAGATATTCTTCCTTATTTCTGTTTGTAGATCCGGAGCACATACTGAAATGCTCTTGAAAAATGCTAATGATGAAGTTCCCAATATGAAGTCTGTGCTTGTGAACTTTGAAAGCAGTTCGTCAGTTCAAGCAATATTTTCAGATAAGGAAGTTGAGCGGTTTGCTATCTAAACCTTGCTCTTATTTGAAGTTGATTTCTTCATATTTTAACTTGTCTGATTGATTTCTACTTGGATACCCATCCAAAAACTTTACATGTCCACATCTTATCTTTACTCTGCTGTTGTTTTACTTGCATCTATATAAATCTGTTGATTCTGTACTGAATTTTATTTGGTTTGTTTTTCCAGGCCTGATTCATCCCCTATTAGACTGGCTAGACACAGAATGTCTCCACTCCACGGGGGCCCTTCTTCACAAAATATGCTTGAGCATGGTGAGTGTCAGCCTGATGCACAAAATGTTGTAACTATTATGCCAGCAAAACCTGCCAACCTTGTTGCATCTAAAAGGGCCCGGTCTCCTCCTATATCAGTTGAGAAAGCTTTACATTCATCATCTATTGTACCTGATTCAGAGAGGTAAACTGTGTTTTCATCATATGATGTTGCGTACTGTGCTATATCATACTCAGTGTGGTAAGCTTTCTTTCTAAAGTAGGCCTTATCTGCAGGGAAATGCAAGCAAAGGCAAAGCGATTAGCTCGCTTCAAGACTGAGTTAACCCAGCCATTACAGAATCTGCGGGATATCTCAAGTCATAAACCTTCTGAAAATAGGCAAAACCATGTACCTTTAGTCCTGCAAAAAGCTGATGAAACTGCTGAAAATGCAACTTATGGGGTTAGCTGTTCTGATCATGAAGGTGCTGAATCATCGAAAGCTGTGATGGGTCTGTGCCCAGATATGTGTCCAGGTGCTGATATGTTCTGCATTTTTGGCCAGCTAATGTGATTTATTTTTCTGATTCAACAATATTTACCAAACAATTGAGACCCATATGTAGCATATTCATTCATTTCACCATACTACAGATTTGGAGAGGGATGAGCGTGAAAGAAAGGGAGATCTTGATAAGTATGAGCGCTTGAATGGTGATAGAAACCAAACAACAAAATTTCTTGCTGTTAAAAAAGTAGGGTTTCAGTAGGCTCCATCTTGCTTTTCAGATTGTTTATTGATCAAAATCTGTCTTTCATCATTACACAGCACCAACAGGAAGCATAATGGAAATTCTTATCTGAATTATACAGTATAATAGGATGGCTGAGCGTGAAGCTAAGTTGATAAGGCCCATGCCTGTCCTGCAGAAGACGGTTGATTATCTCCTAAGTTTATTGGATCAGCCTTATGATGGCAATTTTCTTAGTATTTACAACTTCTTGTGGGATAGAATGCGTGCAGTACGGATGGATCTCAGGATGCAACATATTTTCAATGAAGATGCTATTCTCATGCTAGAACAAATGGTATTCTCTCTTGTAGATGAACTACCTTCACCATTGGGCTTCATGATATCATTTTTTTTTTCATTGTGGTCACAGATAAGGCTTCATGTAATTGCTATGCATGAATTATGTGAATTCGAGAAAAGCGAGGGTTTCACAGAGGGTTTTGATGCACACCTCAATATTGAGCAAATGAATAAAACCTCTGTTGAGTTATTTCAACTGTATGATGACCATAGGAAGCGGGGGAAATGTTTTGCATCAGAAAAAGAATTCAGGGGATACTATGCACTTCTCAAGTTAGATAAGCATCCTGGTTACAAAGTGAGTGATTTCTTGTTTGGTCGGAGACGTGCAAGATGATCCATATTTTAATATATAGTTTCTTTGTTTTAGGTGGAACCTGCAGAGCTCTCACTTGATCTTGCGAAGATGACTCCTGAGATACGAAGTACCACTGAAATTTTATTTGCTCGAGATGTTGCAAGGTTTCTATCAGTTCATTGCTTGCCCACTACCTGATAGTGTTGAATGTAATTGCTAATTCCAACAAAACCTTCTTTTTATCGTTTCAGTGCTTGTAGGATTGGCAACTATATTGCATTTTTTAGGCTTGCTAGAAAAGCAACGTATCTTCAGTCATGCCTAATGCATGCTCATTTTTCTAAGGTATATTCCCCTTCCCTTGGATGCTACTTTAACGAGCATACTATGACTAAGATTTATATTTGCTAGATATTATGGATTCACCAACTTATTTCCTATTTTGATTTTATCTTTTTATCCTGTGTTAAGTTTTCTAGAGGTATATTTTAATTTATCAACTTGTGTGTTTTAGAAGTGATAAGTTTTCCTGGCATTGGCTATCCTTTTTCTCGAGTAATGCTTTGGAAGATTTTAGTTAAGGATACACAAACCCATATGATTAACTTGAGAGAATCAATTCAGGTTATTTGGCTTGGTTTCGCTTATTATCTTTGATACAGGCTTGTGAAAATATATTATTGCATATGCATGACTATCATTCCAAAACATCCAGCACAAACATTATTTGCTAACCCAACTTGCTGCATGGCAAGCATATTTTTGCAGTATGAGATGTATGCTTCCACTTATAAATCTAGTCATTATTTATGACATTTCATTGTGCTATATCTATGTCATCATCCTTTTCTTCATTTTAATATTTATCTGAGGTGAGGTAGTAAATTGACATTTGGACATGCTCGTCATTATTTTAATTATCAGTAGAGTTATATTGCCAATGAAAAGCTTGTTGCTTTTATTATAACCAGTAAGCCTGAAGTTATAATTGGAGGTATTTGGCTACATGATAAAGATAAGGCCTTTATTTGGCTTCCTCTCTAGGGATTGATTCCTCTTTTAGGCTTTTTCTTGCTCTTTTCACCTTTTGTCTCTCCATTCAAAGCATTCGTTCTTTTGATCTTAGCTACATCCTTTTTAAACCTTAATTATTCTTGTATGATGGATTGTTCTCTTTTAAACAAATAATGTAACAAAGTTCTGCCATATTTTTTCTCTTATGCTTTGTTGCTTTGTATCAATTGGCTTTAGAGTTGGGTTTTAAATATAAGAAATTAAGGTTTATTTTAATTTTTTCATATTTAATGAGATAATGGAAACATGTTCTCCTCATTTTTATTGTATATTTTCTCCCAAAACATATCTATACACACATTTCTTCATACCCTAGCTAATTTTCCTTAACCAAACCCAACATAAATCCTCATTTATATCCCCAAAATCGTTATCTAACTCTTTTTTAAGTTGCTAATTAGTTGGATATTTTTCAAATACTTTCATTTTATAAACGCATCAGGTATTTAGTTGAATGCAAATTAAATGCTTTAATATATTTTTTAGTGTTTCTTATGATTCATTTTAAATATTTTGAAATGCAATTAATGCTGTCCATGTGTCATGATCTAGCCCAAGTATTTAGAATATCAATTAAGAAATAACTGTCGGACCATAGTTAAATTTGTTTCAACCAACAATTAAAACATTCCAATAAAATATCTTCCCAATTTATAAAGAGCTAACAATTATTCACCATAATTTAAATAATCTATATTTCAAGTACACTCTAAAGATTTCAAAGCAATTGAGCTGAAATCAAATGCATAGAATCATTAAATATCTATTATCATTTACCCTTTCTCTTTTGTATACAAAATCTTCTGTGTTAGTCATTTAATCTGCAGGAGCCTTACTTGAAACATTTCATTTATAATGGGTTGAGTTCATACAATAATGTTATGGCTGATTACAATTCAATAATATAATACTGTAAAAATAAATGGAAAAAAATAAAAAATAGTATGCATGTGAGTGATCTTAAATAATCATTAAATATTTTATTTATGAGAATTTAGATAGGCATACTTGATAAGATAACTACAACATCAAATTATTAAAGATAACATTTTGTAATGTATATGGCAAGTCATATCTATTGATATAATAACCGTCTTGGGAGCCTCATCTAAATTTTGCTCCAATTAAGGCACAATCATTTCCATTTATATTTCATTTTCTTTAATTTTTTCATTTCATGTGCACGAGTATGTTGCGCCCCCAACCATTACCATAAGGAGGTGAATTCCTTCATTTCATCGTGTACATACATTTTTTTTCTTTCATTCCCCCATTATCATGTATGAACAGGTGCTTTTAAAATTCATGTAATTGAAATAAAATGCCTTTCAGCTCATATCATTACAATATGAAAATATTTGGATGGAAATGACACATTCTTTAATAATTAAATGATAACATTAACATATGGAGGTATATGAGTGTCATTACATCAAGTTAGAAAAAAGAACTATAAATTGCCAAAAATAAAATTGTAATCATCCACCTCAATTTAATTTGGAAGATCAATTCTTTCATTTCAAGGTTACTTCAAGTTGGATCAAACTTCGTTAATTTTTCTTTAATTCACAACCTATGCATCATGTACACATTCATATTAATTTCCTTGCTTAAATTCATTATAATTTCTTAAAATTTAATTCAAACTAGCATTTACATTTAAGTTTAATGATTGAGTTAATGATAATAAAAAAAAAATCAAATTTGGGGTTTAATCACAAGAAAATTGAGCTTTAACTTTTCCTGTGGATAACTATTTAGCAGAGCCAGCATACCTTTAGGTAGGCATAATGGCTATCACTACCATTTACGTGAGAGTAGTATCATCAATATTTTGATGAACCCTAATATTGATCTTTTTTACATCCCTAAAGAAATAATTATCTTAACATTGATGATAGCATCACCAGAAGTTTAAGAAGTGTAAAAATTGATTCCTCTACTTTTGATGAACTTTGAGATTCCAAACTACTTTTGAACGGGATCGTTCACATGGATATTTAATTCAATTGGATTATTATGTCAGAAGATTGGTAAGTGAAGTTTCATTGAATGAATCTTGTAGCTCATGAAAGAAATAATTATTCATTTAGTAGACCTGGTTGGCAATTTCAAAGGTTTGGAGGAATTATTTAAACAAAAGTATCTTTCTTTAGCATTTCATGATTAACTTTTGTAAATATTGACCGCACTTTGACAAGGCTTGATGCTAGTTATTGAGTATATGGCTCATTTTGATAAATTAATGATTCGATTTGATATAATGGAAGTCCTAGGGCCACCATTACTAAATTTAATTTTGGACTGTGTCTTGACATACATAAAAAAATGTGTATTTGAGATAGTTATACCCTTAAAAATGGATTTCAATGAGCCCTTCAAGTAAAGCAATATATTCACTCTTTAGACAAATCACAATTTAGTCTTTATTTGATTAACATGAAGATTAGAAGGATGATTTAGTTGAGTAGGACTCCTGTGATGAAATTACTTATGCCAGGAAAGCAAAGGATGACGCACACTGGGCTATAGTGTGATATGTTATGACTACTACTCGAGCCAAGACTAAGTAGAATGCACAAATATCTTTCACTCTAATTTAAAAAAGTGGTGAGAAGTCATGCAAACTTATCATTAACAATGCTAGTTGCATGAATGTTGTTTCTACTTTTGCCTTGGCTAGATTGAAGCTCATTATTGAGCCACATTCGTGGCCATATATGTTTGCTTGGCTTAGCAAGATTATAGAAAAGTGAAAATATTAAAAACTACTTTGAATTTTATTGCTTATTTTCTGTTTTTACATGCTTTTCCAAGGATACGTATGGAAAAAGGTAAATGCAATTTACACAAAATAAATAAATAATTCAAAAAAGGGGGGCTAACATCTATAGTTGTATGGGGAGGAGCATATGAATTGTAATCTAAGGTTTAAGTGGGAGAAAATCTAATGGATTAACTCCTTTATCTTATGAGGAGGAGCATATGAATTGTAATCTAAGCTTAAGAGAAATCCAATGGATCAGCACCTTATTCTGTTTGCTGAATAGGTCATATTATGATTTGCTGCATAGTGGGACCCATAGCTATTTTCTACCGAAGGTAGAAATTTGGATTGGGAGGATGTACAAAGGCGGCTGAGGAGTGAGTCCCATGGTGTGGGACCCCAAGATCTTCAACAAATTTGATTATGTCTAACATGCAAAGATGCATTATCCCATTATAGATGACCACCTACTCCACTTATATTATGTGTGTTGTTCTTCTTATAAATATTATTAAGAGAAAAAGATCAAAATGGTCCCTCAACTCTTTGTGAGGGACCAAAATGATCCCCAACTCTTTTGAGGGATTATCTCATATAACATGAATGTTGCATATTACTGCCAGTTTAACACATATGCCTTCAAGCTTTATATTAGAAACCAAAAGAGTTATCTGTCGCCATAAATTAAAGAAACTTTCATATTTTGAATCAATGAGAGTTTGCGCATAGTAACGAGGGTTGTAGCATTTATCTCTCGTTGTTTTTTTAAGTATCCAAAATTTTTTCTGAGTTTTCTAGTTTCTCAGCTGAAATTAGTCAACTTTTATTTGGGTTCCGGGATTTGTCCTTAGGAACTACCTAACATACATGTCAATGACACAAAATGGCGTGCGCCATGGTGCAGCGCGATGCACCCATTACCCCAGCTGCATGGCGCAACGCACATGTTCAAGTTGGTGTGTGCTATTTGCGCAATGGCGCATGGTGCGCAATTTGAATTTTTTGAATTTTTTGAATTTTTTAATATAATTATAAATAGTTTTTAATATTTATATATTTTAATTTCTAAAGTAATGTAATGATTAATTTTAATTTTTTTTTAATATGATTAAAATAGTTTAGTCGTTGTTAGGTCTTAAATACTGTATGAGAAAAGTGGAGGGATGTGTAAAACTTGTCAAATAATCATGATATGAGTCCTTTAAAAAATTATGTCAATGCTAGGGCGTCCCCTTGAAGCGACGCGCTGTATGGCCTGAATACAGCGACAAGTGTGCAAGAGCTGCTGCACCGGCGCCTAAGTGCAGTATTAAATAGGCAAGGGTTCCCACATCAAGGACGTATGTGGGCAAAGAAGCTAGTCAAGGAAATTAAAATTAGGATAGAAACTTGGAATATAGGTTCCCTTACACGAAAATTATTGAAATTAATAGATATTGTGATACATAGGAAGATAAATATTCTCCGCATTTAGAAAACTAAATGGGTTGGAGAGAAGGTTAAGGAGATTGATAGTTTAGGATTTAAATTATGGTATTCAGGTAAGAGTCATATTAGAAATGATGTATGTGTGATTATAGATAAGAGTTTGAAGGATAATATTCTAAAAATTAATATAATTGGAAATAGAATGGTAGGAGTCATATTAGAAATTGTGTAATCATAAATAAGAGTTTGAAGGATTATATTATAAAAATTAATAGAAATGGAGATAAAATTATAGCTTTAAAGATTATTATTGATGCTAAGATTGTTAATATTATAAGTGCTTATGCTTTTCAAGTAGGTTTGTATATGAGTTTAAAATTAAAAATTTGGAATGACTTAGAAAAATTAATATAAAATATACCTCTTGAATAAAAAGAATTTTTATTGGATGAGATTTAAATGGACATGTTGGTAGAGAGGTAGATGATTTTAGAAGTATTCATGGTGGTCATGAATTTGGAACGACAAATGAATGTGGTAAGACCATATTAAAATTTTTCTTTAGCTTATGATTTTTAAATTGCTAATATCCTATTTAAGAAAAGAGATGTGCATCTCATCACTTATAAAAATGAATATATTAAAACTCAAATTGATTGTTTTCTTATAAGAAAATTAGATCGTTTAAATTGCAAAAATTGTAAAGTTATGACAAGTGAAAATTTATGTACCCAATATCGAGTACTAGTTTTGGATTTTAAGATAAAGAGACAGAAAATAAAAAATTAAGTAAAACGATATTCTATGATTAGATGGAGCATTTAAAGAATGCTACATAAATATTTTTGAGAGTAAGATTTTGGATCTTAAAATTTTGTCTGTGCATGAGGATGCTAATGTTATGTGAAAAAAAGTGACTAGTGATATTAAGAACATTGTAAAAGATGTGCTAGGAGTATCAAAGGGAAAACTTCTAATAGCAAAAATAATTGGTAGTGAAATCTAAATGTGCAAGAAAAGATAAAAAATAAGAAGATTTGTTATAAAAATTGATTTAGATGTAAAAGTTTTGATAATTCGAAAAGATATAAAGAGGCATGTAAGGAATCTAAGAAAACAATATGTGATTCATAGATCTTAGCTTTTAATGATTTATATAATAGATTAGATACTAAGAAGGGAGATATATATATATATATATATATATATATATCTTCAAAGAGATATGAGTAGTAAGGATTTAGTTCAAGTGAAGTATTAAGGATGGAGATAAAAAGTATTTATCTTAGAACATGATATTCAACAAAGGTGGATGAGATATTTTGTTAAATTTTTTAATGAAGAATGTGAAAATATGATTAACTTTAGTAACCTTAGCACCCTAAATGAAAATAAAGATATATATTTTTATCGGCGTATTAGTAAAACAGAAGTTAGAGAGGTTTTAAAGAAAATGAAGTGTAGAAAAGCTATTGGACCTGATAATATTCCAATAGAGATATAGAAATGCTTAGGAGATGAATGAATTTCTTGGCTTACCAAAAATTTTATTACTTTTTTGAAGACTAAAAAGATGACAAATGAGTGGAAAATGAGTGTGTTAATTCCTACTTTTAAGAATAAAGGTGATGCACAAGATTGAGCGAATTATAAAGGAATTAAGTTAATGTATCATACTTTAAAACTATGGTTGCGAGTTATGGAGCACAGGTTGTAGCATGATACTAATTTAAGCAGGATTTTTAAGTTCAAATGAAAAACCTGTTGATGGTGAAGAACCAAACATAGAACCTAAAGTGGATGGCGCAGAAACCACAAAACTGTTATCAAACAAAGCTTAGGAGATGAAGGAATTTCTTAGTTTACTATACTTTTTAATATCATTTTGAAGCATAAAAAGATGATAGACGAGTGGAGAATGAGTGTAATAATTCTTATTTTTAGGAATAAAGGTGATGAACAAAATTGTGTGAATTATAAAGGAATTCAATTAATGTGTCATACTTTAAAACTATGGTTGCGAGTTATGGAGCATAGGTTGTAGCATGATACTAATGTTTCTCAAAATCAATTGGATTAATGTCGGGTAGGTCTACTATGGAAGAAATACATTTATTGAGCATTTTGATGGAGAAATATAGAGAGAATAAGGAGGATGTACATATGATATTTATTGATTTAGAGTTTATATATGATAAAGTTCCAAGAGAAGTGCTATGGAGAGTTCTTGAAAAGAAAAGAGTTAATACCGCTTATATTCAAATCATTAAAGATATGTATGCAGGAGCTATTACTTGTATTCAAACACAAGGCGGCTTGACTAAGTTTTTTCCTATTTCGGTTGGATTACATTAAAGATTAGCCTTAAGCCCATATCTTTTTGCTTTAGTCATGGATATTCTCACTAAACATTTGCAAGAGGATGTACCTTGGTGTATGTTTTTTGTTGATGATATTCTTTTTGTTGATAAGACTAGAGAGGGAGTTGCAGGTAAACTTAAATTGTGGAGGTCAACCTTAGAGTCTAAAGGTTTTCGTTTGAGTAGATCTAAAATTGAATATATGGAGTGTAATTTTAGTAGGTAATAGACCTAGTGAGGGGATTGTGACTTTGGGCGATCAATTCATTAATAAGACTACATGTTTTAAATATCTTGGATCTATTTTTCAGAGTGATGATGAATTAGATGGGGATATTATCGGCATAATTCAAGTTGGATGGTTGAAGTGAAGGAATGTATCGAGCTTGTTGTGTGATAGAAAAGTCCCCCTCAAACTTGAGGGAAAATTCTATAAGATGGTGGTGACCTACAATTCTTTATGGTGCCGAATGTTGGCCATTAAAAGAGAAGCATAATGATAAGTTAAGTGTTGTAGAGATGAGGATGCTCAGGTGGATGAATGACTTTACCCTTAGAGATAGGATACGAAATGAGCATATATGTGAAAAGATTGTAGTAGCGCCAGTGAAAGATAAGATTAGAGAGATTCACCTTAAATGGTTTGGTCACATAAACGGCGGCCTTATGATGACCCTGTTAGGAAAGTATAGATATTAGATTTTACTTATGTTAAGAAATGTAGAGGTAGATCTAAAAAGACTTGGTTAGGAAATATTAGAAATGATCTTTTTTATTAGATTTAAACAAAAATTTGACTTTTAATATGACACAATGGAGAAAAAGGATTCATGTAGTTGACTCCACGTATTGGGACAAAGGCTTGATGTTGTTGTTGTTGATTAAAATAGTTTATTTAGGTTTTATTAGACTTAATTTTAAATTATTTGATATGATTAAAATACTAGGATTTGATTGATGCTTTTTATTTTTCCTATTTGGAGAATAGTATTGCAATTATTTTAGTAGAAATTTTGGACGTACTTGAAGCTCACTATAATGGTTTGGACTTTGGACCACAAACATATTCAACCAAGCCTTACCCAACTTGATTGATACTCTAAAATAGGATACATGTAATGATTTTTATAATTATTTTTTTTTATTTTATGCCATATTCGAAATGGCGCGCGCTGCGCCGTGTGCTATGCACCATGGCTCTATGGTGAACTTTGCGTCGTGCTTATTCGTCATTTGCTGTTGACAAGTATGTTACCTAATGAGCTTTCATTTTTTAAGAGCATCCAACATGCCATTGATTTGGTTAATGTATTTACCCGTTAACCTAACTAAATTGAAATGTTAGGCTAAGGATCCGTGAGAGTTTGTCCTCATGCATTGTTTTCACATTTCTTACCCTAAAGTAGGATCTAACTTTGTGAATATTTGTTGATGGTCATGTCATCAACAAATTCACTATCAAGTATAGATTTCCCATCATTGAATTGAATGGTATATTGTAGATGATGGATGATTAATTAACTTCATTAACATTGATCTTTGTAGAACATACCACTAGATTAGGATGAGTGAAGTTGACTAATGGAAGGTCACCTTCAAGACGAAGGATGGTTTGTGTAAGTAGTTGGTTATGTTTTTTACCTAATTAATGTGCCAAGCACATTTATGGAATCATGGCTCATTCACATCATTCCTTCCTTTGGTGTCTTCCTTATTTTATATTTTGATGATATTTTAATCATTAGCAAGTCTCTATTTAACCACTTAGGTCAATTAAGACAACCTTTTATGGACCTATGCCATGAACATACAACTTTCAAAAAAGAAAAAAATAATAACTCTACATACACATAGGGGAGGAACCACCCTCTCATTTGGGGGAGGGGGGAGGAGATTTTTTTGTAAATATATTAAATGAATTCAAGCTTTCATCATGGATATTTATGTATAAAAAATTAAAATAAAACAACAACACATAAGAACAAAGTAAATATTGCATAATATAGTCTTGAAATTTACATAGTTTGAGCTAAGGAGTGCATTTTGGTTGACTTGGACTTGGAGGAGGGAGTAGATGTCAGTATGTCATGAACCCCACCATTGCCGTTGCCTGGTTTTGAAGAAGGTGAGATGAAAACTTTGATGCTCCCGATACAAATTTTGGGGTTGCAGGTGAAATCGAAGGTGTTGTCTTGATCCAATCAGCCAGCTTGTCTCCATGAGAACTTCCTCACATTAGGCCAAGGAATGGCCCATCCAGCTTCCAAGATCCGCAATTTAGCTTCCCGCGTGAATTGAGCATGGCCCGGCCTCACGGCCCAACTCCAATCCACACCACTCGCGCCAATGGGTGAGTCCACTTTTCTGCCTGCACGCGCGACATCATCGTGGCCAATCGCGCCCCCTCACTTGACCTAGGCCCTTCGTGCGTTCTGCTTCCAGCCGGCGCCTTACGCTCATGCGTAGCTAACATTTTCTTGCACATGCCAACTACTTTTGCACCAGTGCATTACTGACTCGTACCCGCCGCCACATTAGGCTCGCTGCGCCTCCTCACTGGTCCGCCCGCACCGTTCTTGCAACGCCCGCCTACGCAGGTCATGAAGTCGTTCGCGACCCTACTGGCGCGTGTTAGGACTGACCTCCTGTATCGGCGTGCTCCGATTCTGTGTGTTAGTCTTCCTCTCCAAGAAATCAGGTTGATTTTCTAAGGGATAGATTAGATAATGAAGCTGAGCGAATAACGAGTGATGGAGTAGTGTAAGGAGAAGAGGATGGAGAGATGGCAATTTGAGTAAATGAGGGAGAGGAGGATGGAGTCTTAGTCATCGGAGTGGGAGATAAAGAAGAGCGAACAATAAACAACGTACCTTGAAAGAGAGATGGAAATGTGGCTTGAAGGGAAGAATGGGCATATTAGGGAAACATTATTTTTTTAGGGGGGCAAAATTTTCGAAACTACTCTCCTTAAAAATACTTCTCCCCTTAAAAATTTTTTTTTTTTTTTTTTGGGTTGGGTGGGGGTGGGGGGAGGGGGGCAATTGTTCCCCCTAAGCTCCATGTAGTTCCGCCCCTGCATACACATTTTTTTTTATTTTTTTTTTACAGAAGCACCCCCTGCATACACATGCATACACTTGAATAAGTACTTTAGTGATCTTCATTGGCTTTACTAGTTTACTATTTTCAACGAAGGTATTTTTGTTGATTTTGATAAGATCAAAATTATCATTGATTGGCTTGTCCTCATATCTATCCATGATGTTTTCCTCTTCCACGAAATATTCATCATTTCTTGGAGGTTCATTCAAGTATTCAACTCCATTGCTCTCATAATATAATTCCTCAAGAGGGGTGAGTTTAAAGTGAACTACAGTTACATTTCACGCCTTTAGGTAAATCAAAAGGCGCTTAACTAGTCTAGAAATGTTGATGTTGTAAAACTTCTACAAGATCTTTGAGATATCTTTTGATGCCTCGAAGTTTGCATAAGCTGAATGCTTAAGCTAAGGACTATTTGTGATGAGGACATCAGATTTCTCCACGTGTATCATCTTCGGAGATGCATATCGACTGCTACTTGTTCCACCCGCCGACCCACCTACCATAATCTTACAAATTCGAATTTTTAAATTCAAATTATGTCATAAATACTTTCCTAAATTATCTCTATGTGATTTAGGAGGGATTCCTTGTTGGCAATCAATTTATTTTGAATTTCAAAATTCCTTCCTAAGAGGCTTAAGTCCCATCAGGAAGTTTCTTATTATATGATTCAAATCTGAAATTAAATTCAGATTTGATTAAAATTACATTAACTTCCTTGGGGCCCACATATTAATCACAAAACCCCTCTCTCTCCTCTCTACATGGCCGGGCCCCTCTCCCTCATAATTTCTCTCTCCAATTTCATCAATAGCCCCTCATTAAACCTCCCTAATTACCTCCCACAATTCCGTCTCATCCAATTTAATTCTCTTCATTAAAATTTGAATTTAAATTCAAATTTATCCCGCCAAATCCACTTAAATCTGAACATTAATTTCATATTTCTAAATCTTCCACCAAATCCTCGTTAGCTCAAGCTGCCCCCCTTTTTAGCTTCTCCCACCCGAGCCCTCACCTCTCCCTCTTCTCCTTGGCTGCTTCCTCTCAAGTGGCGGCTTCCCCCCCTCCACCTCAACGTTTCTACACACGACAAGGATCTCCCATGGTCATGCATGGCCGATCCGCAAGTTGATCATGGCTTTGCTTACAATGCACAAGGAGAGATCAACATCTTCCTCTCTCCCTTCTACGAGCCGGATTGGAAGTACAATGGCACCGTGGAACGTTACATCAATCGCATCGTTTATTGTCTCGCTGAGACTATCGAGTTTCAACGACCAAGAACTCCGTGGACTCTTATCGGACGACCACTCACTTCTCCAACTCCGGCTTCTTCCCCGACGACTAGTCCCCTCGGCGTCACTTGTTTGATAGTGGCATCCTTAAGTGTGCTTGAATTTCTCCTCCGCTAACCTCCACTTTCAAGAGATTGAGTGAAGGACTTCTAGGTGAATGATCTAGATTTTAAACTTGAGGCTTTTGTTACATTTGCTATTTTCATTACCTACTAATCATTGGTTGTTATTCTACAAGTCTTACTAATCTCAAATTGTAACCAATTGCTATTGCTTAATCTTTCAATGTCATATTCTTAAACCTTCACTTGAGCAAACAAAGAGTTTATTAGTAGCAAAGCAAAGTTCACCACTTTATTAATATCTTAATTGCAATTCTTGTCTATCGCATTTAGTTTCACATCAAATTGTAACCTATTTTTTGCGAGAAGCTAAATTTAGCTAATCAAAGATATTCCACATGATTGAGAATTACATGCTAGGGTATAAGCATTGCATTATCTTCAATCCCTAGAGCTCTTGTATATTCAATCATGAAGCTATTATGTACCTTTACTCCTAAAAGAAACTAAGCTCAAGTCATACCAAGTGGTTGCAAGTTCTTCGGGAGTACATTTTCATTCTCAAACATAGGGCTGACATGAAGGACAAAGCTATTGATGCTTTTGGTAGGATGTCATCACTATTACATACCAAGTTGGTGCAATTTCTTCAAGAGTACACCGTTGTTTTCAAACACAAGGCTGGCATAAGAATCAAGTTGTTGATGCTCTGATTAGGATGTCATTACTATTACACGCCATGAGTGTAAAGGTGATTGGGTTTGACAAAGTGATCTTAGTCCCTCCTGTCAAAATTTCAATTGGATTTATGCATCTTTAAATTAAAAGTATCCTTTCCCAGCTGGGGGGTTGACATTTGGCACTTTGCCACATGCCCTTTCTTGTGATTCATCTAGACCACGCATCTCTTGAAATATTAATCCCAATTTCTATTTTGATACTGAAATTTCTATCAAACTCAACCGCTGACATTCACATGTCTATTTATAGACATTGAATGAGCATTTCATTTCCACATCTAATGGTATTGTCCAATGATGCTTGGGTTGTTGGAGAAGATTTTCACCACTTGAGGATTCATGGTTAATACATGCAAAGTTGTAGTAGATCTGCCTAATGTCTATCAACACTTGATGCCAACATTGCTATCAATTCATCTGTTGACATTCACTTGTCTATGTACATTGTATTGGATGAGCATTTCATTTCCACAGCTAATGATAGCATTCGATGATGCCTAGTTTGTTGGAGAAGATTTTCACCACTAGAGGATTTATAGTTGATACATGTAGAGCTATTGTAGTTCTCTGCCTAATATCACTTTTAGAGTACCTTGATCTTTATTCTTATTATTAAAATTCTTCAAAGCTTGTGATTACTAATATATAGCATCTTATTTAGATCCATAGTCAGCATCATCATTATTTCTACTGGTCATTAGTTGTTCCTATGAGATTTTCATGTATTTAGCATTTTTTGTGTATGGTTTTCTATTTGTATTATTTTGAGTCCTTTGATTTTTTAGTCATTTTAGATCCATAGGTCAAGTTGGGTCTTGTGTTTTTATGTGCTGGGAAATTTCTTTTCTCATAAGTCATAAATTATCCATCCTCCATGCCATGGCCTACCATTTCTCTTCCTCATACTCAAAATTTATTTAGACTCTTTATTTTCTGTCATTTATTACTCCTTTTTCTCCACCATTAAGTCTGCTCCCATTTCTTCACTACTCTTGGCATTCCACCCCCCTCTTTTAGTGGCTGGATCACCCCCCTTTCCTCTTTTATTTATTTTGTATCTTTTAATATTTCTTTCCCCATAAATAGTGGGCCATTTATTACGAAATTCACTGCTTATGAATATAAAGTTTGAGATTGTTCCACTTCCTCTTGTGTGCTCTTTGCAAGAGAGGACTTTTTTAGTACAGGAGTGCAATCCCTTAGGGGACTTAAAAGAATTGGGAAGGTTGCTATCACAATGATTATCAACTTGTGGTAGCAATCTTATGGTTATCAGTATTTTTATTTCATTATTTATATCATATTTCTTCTTTTTAAGATCTCTTAATTAAAATTTTCTTTTTCACTAGTGTCGTTGTGATTTGCTGTAGTTTTTGTTAAAATCGACTACATTGAGGTTTTATCACGTGCTAGTAAATTTTCTTTTGCTATATTCTCTGGTTTTTGAAATTGTAGTGCTTAAAGTTGAATGGACATAAAAACTATTTTTTTCTTGAGTTCTCTTTAACTCTCAAGTAAATTATCGAAGATCACTTTTTTCATAATTAATCTTAGATTTAATTGAATTCTTAGTGAAAGTCTCGATCTTAGTCATTGGTAGGACAACTTAGCCTCATTCCTCTAGTAACACTTAGGAAACTCTTAATTAACATCATTAACACTTGGAATACTTAAAGAGCTTGGATAGGGAAGTGTGGAAGATAGTAATGAGTGAATGGGGTTTTGAATTCTTCTCTTTAGATTCTTGGTGCTAGATTTTCTCCGCCATCTTCTTGCTTATCAACCCTATTTATAAATATTTATGTAATCTTTTGTTATGAAGAAAGCAATACAGAGTAACTGACGCTATGACTTAAATCAATTTCATAACGAGTGCCCTGGACATTCTTGCTAGGTCCTTATCTCCACAGCCTATGAAGTGTCTGATTTGCTTGGTAAATCTAAATTACTAGGCAATGTGACTTTTCTATTTGGTAGCAACCGGTATATATGAGATCTTGCTCAGTACAGCTGGGTTACCCTCCTTATATGCCTCTGATCTTACCTTTTCTGCTTAGCATGGATATCAAACGGTTGTGATGGTGATAAAACTAATGCCCGAGCTTGTTCCTCACTTAACCATCAATCTCCTTGACCTCACTTAACAAAAACTGCTGGTATAATGAGTTGAATTTCTGAAATTTATTTCTGTTGTTATCAACTGTAATTGCTAAATCTCTTTAATTTGCATTCCCCCCCCCCCCCCCCCCCTCTTTTAGTGGCTGGATCACCCCCCTTCCCTCTTTTATTTATTTTGTATCTTTTGATATTTCTTTCCCCATAAATAGTGGGCCATTTATTACGAAATTCACTGCTTATGAATATAAAATTTGAGATTGTTCCACTTCCTCTTGTGATCTCTTTGCAAGAGAGGACTTTTTTAGTACAGGAGTGCAATCCCTTAGGGGTCTTAAAAGAATTGGGAAGGTTGCTATCACAATGATTATCAACTTGTGGTAGCAATCTTATGGTTATCTCAGTATTTTTATTTCATTATTTATATCATATTTCTTCTTTTTAAAATCTCTTAATTAAAATTTTCTTTTTCACTAGTGTCGTTGTGATTTGCTGTAGTTTTTGTTAAAATCAACTACATTGAGGTTTTATCATGTGCTAGTCAATTTTCTTTTGCTATATTCTCTGGATTTTGAAATTGTAGTGCTTAAAGTTGAATGGACATAAAAACTATTTTTTGCTTGAGTTCTCTACTTCTCTTTAACTCTCAAGTAAATTATCGAAGATCACTTTTTTCATAATTAATTTTAGATTTAATTGAATTCTTAGTGAAAGTCTCGATCTTAGTCATTGGTAGGACAGCTTAGCCTCATTCCTCTAGTAGCACTTAGGAAACTCTTAATTGTCCTACATCATTAACACTTGGAATACTTAAAGAGCTTGGATAGGGAAGTGTGGAAGAAAGTAATGGGTGAATGGGGTTTTGACCAAGATAAGAAAGAGGAATATTTGATGCAAGGTCTAGTCACTAGAAATTCTTCTCTTTAGATTCTTGGTGCTAGATTTTCTCCGCCATCTTCTTGCTTATCAACCCTATTTATAAATATTTATGTAATCTTTTGTTATGAAGAAAGCAATACAGGGTAACTGACGCTATGACTTAAATCAATTTCATAACGAGTGCCCTGGACATTCTTGCTAGGTCCTTACTCCACAGCCTATCAAGTGTCTGATTTGCTTGGTAAATCTAAATTACTAGGCAATGTGACTTTTCTATTTGGTAGCAACCGGTATATATGAGATCTTGCTCAGTACAGCTGGGTTACCCTCCTTATATGCTTCCGATCTTACCTTTTATGCTTAGCATGGATATCAAACGGTTGTGATGGTGATAAAACTAATGCCCGAGCTTGTTCCTCACTTAACCATCCATCTCCTTGACCTCACTTAACAAAAACTGCTGGTATAATGAGTTGAATTTCTGAAATTTATTTCTGTTGTTATCAACTGTAATTGCTAAATCTGTTATATTTTATTCAGCTGAGAAAGCAGGCCCTTGCTTCTCTACATAGCGGTCTTCAGAATAACCAAGGAATTCCCATTGCACATGTTGAGAAATGGCTGGCTATGGAGGTATTATCACTGCTTTCTTGCTTTTTATGGCTTCTATCTTAACATTGTTTTCCTTCTTTGACTTTTTTCCTTTCTCTTCCTAGGGGGAGGATGTTGAGGGCCTTCTGGAGTATCATGGATTCTCAGTAAAAAAATATGAAGAGGCATACATGGTGAAAGAAGGCCCCTTTCTCAGCAGTGATGTGGATTTTCCCACAAGATGTGCGCAACTTGTTCATCATAAGAAATCAGAAAAAATAGTTGATGATGTCAGAACTGCTTTAGTCCTTGAAGATCTTTCTGTAGAAAAGGAATGCTCAAATACTACGGTAGATATATTTGACCACGGAAACTCTGTCATTACCGGAAGTCACCCGACTGCCTATGATGAAATTATGTTCGATGACAATATTAGTCATACTTCTATGGTTGTAACTGAACCTTCAAGTTTGCTTGAAGAGCGACCGCCATTTAGTCAAAACAGAGAAATTGGAGTGAAAATGGAGGAAATGCCTGTCATGATGACAACATTTATGCCTCCAGTTGAGATTGTTGGTGAATACGCCCTTAAAGATGATGGTCAACAGATACCACACCATGCTAATGAGCCCTTCTTTAATGAAGCAGCATTGCAAGTTTTTGATAGTGGTAATAGTCAACCTGCTGTTCATCAAACTTCTAGTTCTAGCATGATTTGTGAAAATGCAAGATCTAAAAAGTCTGAAAGTGAGTTGGAGAGTGAAAGTCTGCTGCCTTTATTCAGTCATAAGGAGGAAGCTAAGAAGGAAATATTGAAACTGATCTTAAGGTAAACTTTTAGTTTAACTTTATGTTTAATGATTTATCAAATTTGTTATAGCTAATGTTCTTTACGTACTAATTATCAGGAAATGGAAGAAGCAGGCAGCTATGAGGAGAGAGAATAGAGAGCAGAAAGAGTTTCTTACTAGCGCAGCACTGAGTTCACTATCAATAGGACCTCCTACCGGTCAAATTGAATATGTGAGTTATTCTTTGAAAACCTGCTCGAGTGTTTTTCCCCTTTATTGACATGTTAACAATCCCATGTAGCTAATTTTACTCCGTTTGATTAAAGCCACAAACTAGGTGCTATGAAATTCTTGACATTGATGCTATTTCAAGAGCAAGACATGGAAAAATTGGCAACTCGTGGTCTAGGTTGAACATTTCAGATTTGGTTGCACCAATTATGGTCGCAAGGAACCCTTTTGCCAAATTGATTTGCTGGAAATTGGTCCTTTTGGTGCAACCGTGTGATCCAGATAACCAAAACCATCAATTAGCTTTAGATTGGTTGTTCTTTAAGCTATTGGGTCCTAGTAAAGAACATGATACTGAGTTGGTGGTATCCTCATCAGGTTTATCAATATGGAAGAAATGGAGTGATCCTTATGGAGGTTCTCCCCAAACCTGTTGCTTGTCTGTCATTAGAGAAAAGGTTCTGGATGACAGACAACAAATTGAAGGGGACGATGTCCTTGATGGTGCAAGTTGTTTGGTTTACCTTGTGACAGAGACCATTCCATGGGAAATTCAGAGAGCTCGGCTTCAAAATTACTTGGTGTCTATAACACCTGCATCCTGCTTACCACTTCTAATACTGAATATCGATTTACCCAAAGGAGATGCTGCGGAAAGATCAGCCAATATCACAAGAAAACTAGCCCTTCATGATGAAAAGGAGATGAAGATATGCTCTTCTTTAGTAACCTTTCTTGCTGATAGCAGCCGCTTGGAAAATTTTGCTAGCTTCTTTGATGATCATCAGTTGAGAGTAGGTTTGCAGTGGCTGGCAAGTAATACACCTTCCGCGCCTTTGCTTTGTCTTGTCAGAACTCGTGAACTGGTCCTAAAATACTTGAGACGATTCATGGAAATCACTGCAAATCATAAAGGATTGGATGTGGCTCCAAATGATTGCATAGCTGGATTCAATAATGCCTTAGATAAAACGGCAGAGGAAATCATGGTTACAGCATCCATGAATCCAACTCATTGGCCAGCTCCAGAAATCAATCTTCTTGACAAATCAAGCAATGAGGGAATACTGGCAGGTCTTTGCTTTCCCGGCGTAGGTTGGAGTTCGCCGGCGAGAATCAACCCTATTGTTAGCGCAATCAAATCCTGCAAACTTCCAAGTTTTCCAGACACATCCTGGCTGAACCATGAGCTGCTAACTGGTTTGCAGATTAAGCAGCAGAAGCTGGCCCTTGAAAAACTCTTGATTAGCTTTCTCAATGAATCAAACAAATTGTTAAAAGCTGATCTAGCTATCCAGGAGGTCAATGTCATGCTACAGAAGTTTGTAGGTCTCCGGCGCTGCAGATCAGGTTACTGTTTCATTCCAAGTTGGATTTTGATTTTCCAGAGAATTTTCTCTTGGCAATTGAATAAATTAACCGCTCCGGGGATATCTTATGTTTACATCATGGATAGCAAAGATGATCTTTTTCCATTCAGTTCTTGCCTTGAAGAGCTTCCATCATCTCATTCTTTTCCTGCTAAAGTATCTCTTGATGAATTGGTGGAGATAAGTTGCAGTAATCCCTTCGAAAAATGGCCACCGGTCTCCAGGCCAACGCCTCCTACCGCCATTGGCGAAATCGATGATGGTGTAAAGGCTAATGGTGATGATGGTGATGGTGCAGAGGCTGGAATGGCAAGTGGGAACAACGAGGATCTCAGATACATGGACACAAACAAACAGATTGCAGATTCTTTAGTTCTTAAGAGTGATAAGCTAACCGCGTTACTAGAACGTTGTAACAGAGTGCAAGACACGATAGAGCAAAAGCTGGCTATCTATTTCTGAGAATTTTGTTTCCCTCCACTGTACAATATGGTAGAAGTGTATCTATTCTTCTTTTTCTTTTTTAATTTTCTTTTTACCTTGTGACATTGCTACACTTCTGTAGATTTATTGCTAAATATTTCTTTGTAAGGGGTTTCTAATTTTTATGTTGTTGTATATTTAACACCTAGTGTGTCATATTTACATAAATAATATTTCAATTTTGTTGGATGTACCACCTATTTTTGAAAAATTATTCTGTGCGGATACCGAGTGACATCCCTAGACCAATAAAAATGTACAACGTCATCCTTTTACTGTACTGTGGCTCGGTACTGCTTGGTAATCAGTACCGATACTGACCCTCGGTATCGCTCGATACTGCGACATCCGGACGTAGAGTTGCGTCTGGTGTCCGCACAGAATAATTTTTCCCTATTTTTCCACTCCCATTGATAACACTAAATGATATAAAATTATGTGATTTTGATTTGTAAATAATTTAAATAAATATATGTTATAAAATGTATGATAAAGTAATAAAAATATTAAGATATTTGTGTGTAATCAATATTACAAATATCATTAAATTTGTGATCTTGACAAATTTTTATTTAAATATTATGTTATTATCTATATAAATATGAATAATTGGATATTAATGTTATGCTTGTAAATCACCCATGTTTTAATAGTCACAGTATGCAATTTTCTGAGAACATTATCAGATGAATGAGATTTTATTTTGAATAAAATATTAAATTAGCTATAGGGGTGTTAAAATAATTTGATCCATCGGACTTGGCTTGAAAATTTTGCATTTGAGTTGATTCATTTAATAAACAGGTCGGATTAGGATATAATTTTATTTTTTTATTAAATGGGTTGGATTTGAGTTGATCTCTAAATTTGATTTTGACTTAAAAATAACTCGTTCAATTTTCTTCTTAATTTTTTTTTGCTTTTCTTATTCTTTTTAATCAATCTATCTAAAATTTATAATTGATATGTTTTAATTTTTTTAATCAAAATAGGTTATTGACAGGATTTGGGTCATTTGGGTTGCTAGCGGGGTGAGTTCAGGTCCATCATTTTGATATGTTAATTAAACAAGTACAAGTCTTACTCTGATTGATTGTATTCTTTCAGGTCAATTTTGAGTTGGATCTAAATTTAACCAATTAATCTATTTTGTCACCTCTAATTAATATTAAAGTAAAAAAAAATGAAGTTAACTGATTTCTTGTTAGTATAATATAAAATGACGATATGATATATTGATATATCTCTAATGGGCAATTGATAATACTGAAGTAAAATGTGATGATATTTAGGTCCGACAAACGAAAGATATTTTGATTTTACTGACCTAGAAAGTGGGAACCGATAGGGATGGAGCTTTTACACGTATGGTCTCTTTGGCTTCTTGAAGTTGGGACAATTGTACTTTAAAAAATCATCATATTTATTATTTTAGTTGCATCTCGCCAAGTAGATTGGATTTAATATTAATTTTAAGCCTCTTAAATTAACATAAAAATATCTAAAATGTAATGATTATATTTTTTATATGAATTAATAAAAGAATAATGTTTTTTAAGAACATTTTTTATTTGTAAATAATCATTAAAAATTTTATTCTAAAATTTTGGGACAGCTTTCATTCTACTTTATAAAGCGTCTGTTTGGTACAACTTTTTTTAAATGTATTAAAAAAGTTGTTTTAAAAGCAATAAAAAGTTGTCCCAAACGAAGTCTAAGTTGAGTGATGGAAGTGCTTAAGATGAACATGTGCTTGAAAATGACGAAAAAGTAATCTTTTCATTGATAATTGCTGAATAAAATTAATTTTAAATGTTAGAAAGAAAAATGGTTTTATCTAAAATTGCATGGCCAAAAATTAAAATTGTGAATAAGTAAAAAAAAAAAAAAGTTAATTAAGAAAATTGAGGGGCTTACATATATAGTTAAATGCATTAATCCTTAATTTGCATATTATGTAAGTAATTCTTGATTTTAGTATGTTAGTTATAAATAATATTTACATCTTTAATTGGATAATATGTGTGAATAGTCATTAACTAAATTAGTTATTTGGTAATCAAACAATTGGTTAAGCTGTTAAGCTATTAAGTTATTACTTAGCACTAATAACATATTTAACATATACAAAAAATAATTAGTTGCATTAATTAATAGCCAAGGAATGTTACATACATTATTAAGCATTATTAATAAGCTAAGTAATTCTATGAATCCATATGATTTTGTTATATAGTTTGGGATGTATACAATGTAATTTCATCTTTTGAATTTTTTTTTCTTTAAATTTGAGTGAACAAATCCCAATTTATTAAATTAACAAGACAAATTATAAGTGCACCTCAATGTGGAATAAACACCATGATAATGTAGAGAAAAGGACCACAAAGCCAGCCAAGGATAAAAGGGAGAGAATAATCATGGAGAAGTAGAAAGACCATCACTAACTCTAATAGGAAGCACCACCATTGCACATCCAAAAGTCTCCAACAAATTGAACCAAATAAAGCAAAAGAAGAAGGAAAAAGCGTCAAAACTATTTCTATTTGGAAATGATTGAGTTAACAATATCTTTCTCATCCATTAAGTTAATGTAAGTGAGTTTAGGAATAACATCACTCCTTAGGATTTCAGTTGAGGCAACTCTATCTTGACTTTTAATTTTAAAAGATTTATGTGTTCCTCTCATTTCAAATATGTCAAACAAAAAGAGCAATCATGATGTGATTTATATATGTTGAATTAAAGTTTATTCATAGACAATATTATAGCGTTACTAACAAGAATAGAATTAAGTCTTTAAAAATAACAATCAGAGAGAGAAGAGAATCTAGAATGAGAAGCTCTGAGATTTCATTGGAATGAGGAAATTATAGGATTCAAGTACAAAAGACTTGATGTACACTAGGCATTTCTTATGATCCCCTATTTATAGGTACCAATCAAGATTTCATGCCGCAATAATGACTACATTTATGATGCAAGTAAAAAACTACATAGTAAAGTTTAGCACAATTGTTTGTTGTAAAAAAACATAAGATGTGTAGCCAAAATATAAGAATTATATGAAGATTGTTTAAATGAAGTTTTCTCTAGGTGAAGTCATTGATTGACCTTATTGAATGCCAACGAGCAGATTTTAAGCTTTAATAACTTGATTTGAATAATAGGGCCACTATGGTTAATTCTTAGGCTGAGTACACTTTGACATGGTATATTGATAATATGACTTTCGTGATAATTTCATAATGAGCCCAACAAGTGATGATTGACTAGATGAATATATAAGAAATTTGACGAGTTCATTGTGAGCCTCATAAGTTCAATATAATCATGCATAATTAATCTTGTCTTTGGCGAGTTTAGTATTTCATATTGTTCTTTCCTGCCTGATCAACTTGCTTAGATCACTGAGCAAGATTGAATTGACTTGAATCGATACTTGAACTGGGTCTACTAGATATTTGATTGTACAATAGTTGACATGGCTTTGAAACCATTCCAACTAGAATCTAGCTTGTTAATAAGATTCACGAGCTAGTAAGTAAAATAGTATTTACATTTTATCAAGAGATACTTGATGATGGAGGATGGGTAGTCACAATGAATGAATAGTGGCAATGCTTGTTCTTCTCAGCCAAGTTTTGGCCAAGGCAACAAATGGCATTTATTAATACATTATGTTTGAATCGCACATATTAGATTTTGTGCTTATGGGGAAACTTAGTTTATTTACATTCTTTCATCATTGAATCATTAGTGAAGTTCCTTTTGATGATGTGCTTCTAGAAGAGAAGGTCATGGCCATGAATTTGCTGTAATAACTTAAAATTTCATAAAATGAAATTTATTTGAAAATATGAAAATTTTCATTGTAGCATTGCGACACTGAGATTGAGAGCGCAGTGGCACCATGCACTCTTTTTTACAATAACTCAAGATTCAACATGCAACATAATGACATTGTAGTCTGTGGCCCGAGATAATAGACACTAAAAAGTATATTTAATATAAATATTTCTCAACCCAAGCCACTCGTTCTCCTCATTTTGTTTCCTTGTTGTCGAAGAAAATAAAGGGAAAGAAGAGGAGAGGGGAGAGGGGAGGGGAGAGAGGAGAGGAGGAGAGGAGATCGAGAGAGAAGATGGGGAGAAGAGAGAGAAGGTCTTTTGGGCTTTTTTGCCCATTGTTTTGTTACAAAATTTATTTTGATCGTATTAAATGACTTATACTCTATATTTATTTTGAATGATTTTAAGTTTAGTATATATCTCTCTCATGACTTTGATAAAAATGTCATATATTTTGTTCTAGTAAATTTTCACTATATAACTTTTGATATGTGGTAGATATTGTTATTCAAAATATTTTGATTGGTTTATATTAAAAATTTCATTGGTTAGTTTGGTATATATGACATTTTATTTGAAATAGAGAGCGTAAGACTGGGTGAAAAGGATCAGGAACAAATATACTAAATCTAAATATGAGATATACAATATGTATATAGTTACTATTCATTTGACCTAACATGCATTTTGATATAATACATGCATATTGATGAGCATAAGAATATGTAAACTAAATGAACTGATGTGCAAGATGAGATATATGAGATTGATACTAATATGATTGAAAATACTAATGAATGAAATATGATGGAGAGAGACTGATGATAGATATGATTGATAAAATAGATGATTAATAACCACTATAGAAAAATAGTTGATTTTCGGTGAATTTTCTGGTAGATTTTGTGGAAAATTTTCACCTAAAATTTCAAAGAATTTTAATTTCCAGCAAAAAAATTCCAATGGAAATTCCAACAGATTTTTTGGTGAAATTTCTCTGAAAAATTTTAAATTTAAATAGGTATTGTTGATTTAAAAATTTCATTTAAATTTAAATGAAAATTTTAAATTCCGTTTATATGTATATTCAGATTCGAATTGGGCTGGTGACCCTATAGAAAGAAAATCTATGACTGGATATTGTGTTTTTTTAGGAAGCAACCTTATTTCTTTGCAAGTCTAGAAACAGAAAACTGTTGCAAGATCCTCTACAAAAGTTGAATATCACTCTTGCAACGGCTGTTACTGATATTATTTGGCTTAGGAGGCTATTGAAATATTTTGAAATCGATTCAACACCTCCTACAACATTGTTTTGTGATAATATTTCTTCCATTGCGCTTTCCAACATTCTTGTCTTTCATGTAAGAACAAAACACATTGAAATAGATTTTCATTTTGTTCGTGAGTACATCTAGAACAACTTGTTACAAGTTTCTAATATTCACACGACATATCAATTGGCTGATTTATTCACCAAAGCATTGTCTTTACAATGTTTTTAGTATCTACGCAACAAGCTTGTTATTTTGGAACCAAATGATAGCTTGAGGGGAAGTGATAAGCAAACCAACATATTAAATACAATTTATGCTTCCACTACTCCAGTACATCATGCACTTTATCTGACTTTGCATCCTCACCATCCATTTGTAATTGACTCATCTCTACGGCATAAGTCTACCTCTTTACTTGATTATATAACTGTGTGGAAGCAAGGAAAACAATAGAACTTAATGTTCATACTTTATTCTTCTCTCTATTTTTCCTGCTTGCATTGTTTCCTTGTTGCAGGTGTACAAGATAATGTGCAGGAGGCACTTCTTCAGATGATAGATGACAGATAAAGATAAATTAAATGATAGATATGATCGATGAAAGATAATACAAATGATAAATAAGATAGATAATATATATGATCGATGAAAAATAAGAGATATGATTGATGATAGATGTCATATAAAGATAAGATAGATGGTTGATATGATCGATAAAAACATAAGACATTTGATGGATAAGATTGATGATATATGAAATTGTTGATTGATGACTGATAAATCAATAATACATGATATATGATATGCAATGATTGATTGATTGATTCATTGACGAGAATAATTGATTGATCAAAGGATACAAGAAATATGAATAATATGCAACTAGACTGATAGAATACTGATATGAATATATGATGCATATAATAAGATTGATTTACATGATATATGATATGACTGATATATATATATATATAGCATGTTTTCAAGTAAATATAAAGAACCGTAGAGTGAAGTTGATCCGAGCAGTAAGTTTATGCTTCTTTTATTTCTGTTGTTCTTCTTTTGTGGTCATGGTGTAGTTATATTGAAAGTTTATTTTTGTTGAACGTCATGACTATTCTATATGTTAAGTTTGGGTTAGATCGATATGTAAATAGTTAAAATATTTGTTTAATATTTTTTTAAATTAAAAAAAAAAACCTCAAAAACATAGAGCTCCAAGAAAATCATCTCAAATTCAGCCGTTTTAGATTCAAATCTTATGTATGTATATGATGTATGTATTTGATGTATGTATGACTTTTATTTAATTGAATGTGAATCATTAGTTAAATCCCCCAATATTAAAGAAAGAAAATAATAATAATTAAGCTGTGAATGGAGCCAAAATAGTGTTCCATGCGAGCATGCATCGTGAGTGGGATCGATACGGCCCAATCATCATCGAGAGGCTGAAATAAGGGAGCTGCGGGCGACCCATTCGAGAGGGTACGGTCATCATTATACGCAGAGAAAGAAGGGATAAACATAATCTACTAAGCATCGAAAACAGTAAACAAAAAAAGAAAGATGTTTTACGGAAATGATGTGATCCGGCGGGGAACACACCGCCTCCGACGAGCATTCCCATACACGTGGAATCATAGCTTCTCTGTTTTGCCTCTCATGCTGATGTGGATTAGGTCGCACGGGTTATCATACTCCCCATATCTCTCTCTCTCTATCTCTTTCTCTCATTTAATAGGATAATATATAATGATCCAATTTATCTCCTAATTTTTTTTTGAAAGATTAAAATAATCTTTTACTATATAAAATTTTTAATTTGATTATATGAGTTAAATTAATCTTTTTTTTTTAAGATCATTTGGATCTTTAGTTAAAAAATTAAGAGATTACAATGAGACTTTTAAATAGTCAAAGAATTATTTTTGATATATCATAAAATAAAATCATCTTGATCGGGCACAAATCTCGATGCAAGTATGTGTCGAATGTTTCAAAAATCAAAATCTAGATCATACAGACTTTGATTTCATACATTATAATTAATCCTTGTGAAGTAGCATGTGCCCGATCAAACCTTTTTGAGGCAATGATCAACAGATTAATCAACAAATAAAACTTATTGCAAATCACGTTCAGACCATTAGACCTGCACTTAATTAACAATATGAGTGTGTGACTTGATTGTGGCGGTCGACATAGTGTCCAACCCCTCCATCAAGTTGATTGTTGTCTATCCCGTCAGTGCCCATAGGCCCCACACTACTATCTACAATAAAATATAGCTCGATCGTCACTATAAGTTCATTGACATAGTGTCAAAATTACAAAATCACCTAACCACTTATGTTAGTCTTTCATCTATATAATGCCGGACTCCTTGCATCAAATGATTGACTTATGATCGTTGAATATCTTGATAATGATCATTAATCACCATCAAAATTCTGCTCATCCACTGACTATTATTGGATCTCCTCCTAGGTGCCACTAACGCTATTTCTCTTTGGACCATCATTTTGTACAAGAGGTAGTTGATCATATTTTGTAGTTTAAAGGGAGAGAAGAAGAAAATTTGTGCCTTTTCCCCACCCACAAGGAGGGTCTTTATAGGTGAAAGGCGAGGGATTAAGGAAAAGGTTATTTCAAAATTTTTTTGAGATTTTTTTTAATTTTAATGGGAATAAATAGTTATTTCTATTTAAATATGATATAATTAAAAAAATAAATTGTTCCTAAATCCTAGGAGATGACTATAATGCCACCTCATTATGCGGTCTCATTGAGGTGATAAGGAAACAAAAAGGGGCCAATGTGAAAATCTTTATTTTTAAAAGAATTTTTACCTAAATTATCAATAATTATTTTAGAATTTATTATAGATCCAAATCTCAATTTGTCTTTGCCAGAGTATATATAGTGTAGTACTTTAACTATCTTAATTTTTTCATAATTTTTGGACATTGGTGAAATTTTTTAAGAAATTAGCACCTATTGGTACAAGTGAAGTTTTTGGGACCGTTAAGTGTCCATTTTATAAAACTGATTTCACTAGAATTTTTAAATAAAATGAGCTATTTTATGAATATGTTTTTATAAATTTTGAAATTCCTAAAAGAATTTCTATGAATATTATACTGAAAATTGATTATAATAATATGATTCTATTTTTATTTTATTTAAAAAATCTAAAGACATAATGGCTTTATTTAATGCCATTTTGATTCCCAAACAGTCATTTTCGACTCACGATGAGGAAAGGGCGAAAAATTGAGAGAGAAGGGAGGAGAGATAAAGATAAAGCCTATTTTTTGTGACTTCGAGCCATTTTTGTTCGTTGGACCAATTAAGAAATTTGTTCATCTCAAGGTATGTCATATTTTGCTCATATTAAAAATTCCAAAAATACAAAATTTTTACTAATTTTTTTAATTAAATTTATATTTTCGTTAACAAAAATTATGGTTACCTTTTTATTGGTAAAATTTTTACCACATAACTTTTTATATGTTATAAAGATTAAGATTATAAATATTTTGAATATTTTTTGATAGTTTTACAATAGTGATTTTGAAATTTATCAAGTTTTTAATTGAATAAAAAATTTTATGGATGTTGAAAAATAGTGTTATAGTATGATCAGTCTTAAAATATTATTTTACATAATTCCTTATAATATGGTTATTTTCTAAAAATGTGTATTTTTTCTAGTAGGGAATCCTATTGCCTACGATTAGAGAAAATTTATCAATTCTAATACATGCTCAATTACGCTTTAACTATTATAATATGATAAAAAATATGCATATGTAATTGAATAATATATGTTGGGAGTCATAAGGAGCCATAATCCTTCAAGATTATATCTGTGTTAGAGAATTAATTTTTTGGTGCATAAAAGGCATGCTTTGGTGGCTATAAGCTATGTTCTAGTGCTTACGTGTATGTTCTAGTATTATAAGCATAAAAGAGAGTTATAAGGAGCCACAATTCTTTGAGATTTTGTCTGGCTCCTAAAAATATGATATGAACTGCTATATGAAATGAATTGCAATTATTTATATGCTCAAAATTAATTAAATATATGCTCTACTCTTATACTATATTTAATTGCTTTTAAATATTCAATAAAATATTTAATAAAAAAAGTTTAGAAATTTATATCGAATTGTGTAGCCTGTTGAGTTATTGTAGCTATCTATGATTTTACTTATGGTTTTCGGTCTCTGAGAAATGTAAGGAGACTATTGATTAGCAGTTCAGGATTATAATTTAGCATATAAACCCTCCTCCAATGGGTGGTGCGTCGGCTGGCTTGTTCGATCACGAAGTCACTTCTTTTAGGATCAATATTTTGCTCGGACAATCCAATGTTTACATTTTAAGGGTCCCTAGAACCATTTTTTGATTTTCTGAACTCAATTTTGACACTTTTAGAGTCAAAAGAAACTTCTACAATCATTTTAGAACACTTTTATGTGTTTTAAATCTCAATTTCCTAATACTTTTTTGCTCTGATCAACATGCAAACTTTAAGGAATGTTTAAGTTATGACCCAAGGTTGTTTACATAGTTCCCGATCTCGATGGGGGGTAAACATCAATGTCCAGGAGATAGTCAAACCTGCGAGACTTCAAATCACAACCAACTTAGAAATATATAAATATATAATTTTGGACTTCACAAACTTCAATGTCCAAAAATAGGGAGGCAATTAATATGTTACAAAAATTCATCTTAACCAGGTACAAATCTCCATGCAAATATGTGTCAAAAGATTCAAAAATTATATTCATGACCATCGAAACTTTGATTTCAACAAGCATATAGTCAAATTGATCATCTCAAGGAGACAAATCCAACGAGACCAAATTCAGTCCAATCCGAGTCCAAATGGGTCCAAATCAAAGGAGTACCAAAGCCTATTTGAAAACATTAAAGCATTAATTAGATAACCAATTGATATCCAAATATGACATTCTTATAGTCAAATTGAGCGGCTTGATGAGGCGAATCCAATGCCCAAAATCACTCAATTGTGACATCCCTAACACATTCAAATATTAGATAAATGTTTTATAATCAAGGGGATCACTATGAGCCTTCTAATGGAATCCCAATATGCCATTGATCTTATCCATATTTACTAAGCACGTCATTATAAAAAAAAAAACTATAAATAGACCTTCCATTCTTCACATGAGAGAAGGGGGAGGAAGAAGAGAAGAATTAGAGGACTTGAAGAATCCTGGAGCTCCACCTTTAATCTGTTGCTGACAAATCTACGCCACCAGGCTACTGCTGTTGAATCTCCTTTAGACCATCATTGTCAAACCTCCATATAGCAGCCATTGACGAGCTTTCCTCTAACTACTGTTGCCCGTCTATGGTGCCTTCCGAGCACCATTATAGTCATTCCAACCACCATCGTCATATTAATGTCCTTCCAACCACTGTCGACTAATTAATGTCCTTCAACCTCCATCGCCCGACTATGATCCTTCAATACACCGTTGCCTAACTATCATATTGCCTGACTATGATTCTTTTGACCACTGTCTCCGCACTGCTATCCTTTTGACCACCATCGCCCGACAGTCATTCTGACTATCATCACCCGACTATGATCCTTTTGATTATCATCGACCAACTATGATCTTTCCAACCACCGTCACCCGACTATTGTCCTTCTGGCCACCGTCACCATTTACAGTCCTTCAGACCTTTGTCACCCAACTATGATCCTACCGAAAAAAATGAACATGCCAATATTCTCTTGAGAACAGCTCTATCTCATGTCATCAGACTCCCAACTTTAATTATGTAATATGCTACATATAATGTATATTTGCTATATTGAGCCAACACCCTCCTCTATAAAAGGACATTATCTGTAATATTATCGACTACCAATACTAGTGAATTCATTCAAACTGGGTCAGACCCTATGATTTTTTCTCTTTTTAAGGGATTCCAAGTAAAAACCTTGGTGTTACTTATGAATGATGAACCCCTCTCTTTTATTTTTGTGTGTGTTGAACCTTCATGCAGCGCTAAGATGTAAAATTCTATCTATCTCCCTGATGATGCGAATTTTCCAAGACGCAATATTTTTGATCCTTCATAAAGAGTTAAGATCATTTTAGTTTTTACCATCTATATAGATATTAGATATATTAGAGATTTTTTTTTTCAAAATTTAAATATCATGTTAAATTTATAATATTTTATTATTTTATCAAATAGGTCGGGTTTAGAATGAATAGATTCGGGTTGGTCCAATTTCATGTCGGACTCGAACCCCATCAACTAGACCACTATGATTAATATTGCATGTATGTGCTTTTTAATTTAACACCAAAAAGTCTATAAAATGAAAAAATAATAATAATTTACATTAATGGCCATTTGATTGCTTGCAGTTAGAAATCATGTTCCAAAAACAAACAAACAAAATTACATTTCTTCATTGTTTTGCATGTAATTAAAATTTTAAAATATATTAGCAATCTTCATACAATAAAATTTTGAGCAGAAGCAATGAGCATTTTGGAAATGGAGCAAACGAGTAAAGCAAGGTCATGAAGGATATCATCGAAGGCATGTTTGCATTTTTAAACGTTAAGTGTTTTGGAAGGATATATGCGCTCCTTTCTTCAACTCATGATGGGTTTCAATCTTTTTGAACAAAGCTGGATTTTATTTATAAGTATTGAAAGTGGTGAAAGCTTCAGCTGCTCAGAAGAAATCTGGTTGGAAAGCTTTGCTAGATAAGTACAAAGCACACTTCTTTCACAGTTGGGAACTTTTTGATTTTTTTTTTGTTCCTTGATATAATATTCTCCATTCTTATGGTAAAAGAAATAAATAAAAGATATTAATTAAAAAAAAAAAAGAAAGTACAGCATTTAGTTGTGAAGTTATAATGAGGAAAAGTGGAAAACAATTGAGTTAGGCTTAGTTTGAGATAATTTTTTTTACTGCTTTTTAAAAGAGCTTTTTAGTAAACAAAATTTTGTCCTACAAAAGTGCTTTAGAAAGCATTAAAAAAACCATCCCAAATAAAACCTTATTTTGGTTGTGAAAAATAACTTTTCACCATATAAATTATTAAAAAATAGTAAGAAAGTATAGCAGTCATAAGAAATTGTAGTTGTCTTAAAAGCAAAGCAGCTAGAAAGTTATCCCAATTAGACCCTTAGGCTTTGTTTGGGACTGCTTTCTTTCTGCTTCTTAGAGCAGCTTTCTAGTACAAAAAAATTTAATTTTTGTACTAAAAACTACTTTAAGAAATAATGAACGGTCTCAAACGAAGCCTTAAGCTATAGTCCATCTTGGATGGAGCCTATTGAAATTTTTTAATTTTGTTATCATTAGTTTTTCACTTATAAGTTCTATTTTTTGTGATCTTGTGCATGCTTTTTTGCTAATAGACTTATAGAATTTCATATTAATAAACTTTGGTGGGGAGTGACCCTCAACTTCCACTGAAAAAAAATCCTTGAAAGAAGACTGAAATATTACCATCCAGTTTGTCTTTTTATCAACAGTATTTTTGTCAAATTTCTTATCTCACTAGAGATTAAAAGGCCATATGGTTCGCTAAATTTTGAACAGTTCAACATTTTTTTTATTTAACAAAATGATAATATTTGTGAATTGAAGGCTTAAGTTTTGTTTGGGATGACTTTCTTACTACTTCAAATAATTTTTTAGTACAAAATTTTTTTAAGCTAAAGATTTTTATAGTAAAAATCTGCTTTAGAAATCGATAAGAGAGCTGTCCCAAACTAAATCTTAATTAGCTTTTCATTTACTTAGTTTTTAAAGAAACACTTCCACTGTTAAGTTATATTATGAATAGATAAATCACTGATTTCTTTTTTTAAGTATCTCATGTTAATTTAATTTACAATGTAAGTTAACTATGCAATTAATGAAATACTTTTTATTATTTTAAAAATACTAACAAAACTTTCACAGATTTTGATTCTTTTCATGAGCTAATATGCCTCCATTTTAAATATTTAAATGCTATCAATAATACTTTATATTTATGGATTGTTTTGATTCACCATTTGTAGCATTTCTTCAAGCCATGAAGCCTCCAAATGCCTAATGAAAGAGGTTAGAGTTCAACTACTATGCATTTAATTTATAGAACCACTTAACAAACTATTAGAGTGAACCACATAGAAGTTTGTTGTTATCAAATAAAAAATTAAGCCACATGAGCTTATGGAGCCTACAAAAGCTGTACCCATAATAACCACTCATATTAAGTGACATCTCTCACTTCTATTTATGTATTAGTGTGACCCATTGGCTCCTATTCAGTTGCATTAATGGTCAAGTTTTATTGCTCTTACATAGTGCTAAGATATATGACATCATTAAGAAATAAAATGTGCCATAGATGGCTACTGTATACTCTAATATGGAGAGCATGAAGACTAGATTATAGGTTGAGGTCACCACCTTGAAGCTATTAAATAGGGGCTGATTGAAGATGGTTTTTCAGATAGATGATCTCAAAGCACACAAAACACTCTCAATGATTGATGATAATGATATTTTCGTTTGCTAGTGTGGCTTTATGGGTGATTGACTAGAAGTCTATGACATTTAAAAAATATAATTAGATTTTTATTTAATGCGAGAAGTTTAGAGCATATAGCCTAATGCAATTCATAAGATTATGGAAGAAAAATATTCACAAGACTACTTGCATTAATTAGGATATGAAGTACCTTATAATGATCGGTGGTCACTCATATGTTGAACATAGCATTGAAGATGCTTTAGATGGAGTGGAGGTCTGAATCTACGAATGAAATAATGAAATAATGAAAATAAGCACAATTAGGTAAATGGTAGCTTATGCGAGTTAAGTTGTTGGATGCTACAATATTGAGTGATCTTAAAATCGATTCACTTTGTTATGGCTTCAACACAATAAATGATATAAACATTTATTTTGATGTATTTTTGGCTAGAGGTGTTTGAGGGCACCCCTCATAATAAGCAAGTAGAGAAATATTATTAGCTTTTACTTGTGGCTATGTTAGACATTCAAGAAATTAATTATTTAGGAGTTTCTTTATGACTTGACAATACATCTCATTCCCACTCTCATTATGACAAAAGTAAAGCTTAAAGCAGTCTGAATTCTTTTGAGGGTGATCGAGCAAAATTTACTATTATAAGGGCTCTCCTTGAATAGTTATGAATATCTCAAAGATTGCATATTTAAACAAGGATGTGGTCATTTAAGATTAATGGCATAACAAAGAAAAAAATCATTTTAGATTGTGTGACTATTATTATAAAGGTTTTACTAATAGTTATGATCACCTCTAAAGTATTTTGATAGTCTTCCTTTCAGTCACATGATCTCATATGTCATGATAAGGTAAATTTGGATCATCTTGTTGGCAAAGACACTACAAAAGAGAGTAGTAGAATTAGGGGCAATAATAATAGAGCAGACTTTATTACTTTAGTTGCATCAATGAACTTAAATTAAAGAAATCTAAATCATTCTGAAAATAATGGTTAAATTTTCCTTCGTGTAAGGATATTTAAATGACATGGCTTAAAGACCCACAATTAGAAAAAAAACTTGTATGTTTGACACAAAGGTGGGAATCTCTCTACTCATTTAAATGAAATGAGAAATATTATCCTAAAGGGACTCATGCTCTCCAACCAGAAATTAAAAAGAGTTTGGCTTGATTGAAAAAGGATTCATGTAGCCGACCCCACGTAGTGGGATAAAGGCTTGATGTTGTTGTTGTTGTTGTTGTTGTCATGCCTTGCCAAAGAAGAATGAGGAAGGAGAGAGAAAGCTGTTCGGGCTTTTACATCTGTCAATTTTGTTTAGAGATTTCTTCTATTTATTATAAGTAACTCAAATATCATTTTAGCTTTCAATGATTTTGAGTATTATATAAATTTTCTTGTATTGAGCTAAATTGGTTATTTCGTACTATATTTTGATTGTGGCATTTACATAAGAAAGAATGACTGACTGTTAATACTATAAAATATATTGATTATTAAAACATAATATACTGCACATGAGGGTAGGCTGATGGACTTTCCTTTAAAGATAATTTATAGTGTTATCCCAGTTATAGACCACAATAGATGATCAATTACATCAATGAGCAGAGAGTGATTACTTTCAATTTTCTTTCTTTCTTTTTTTCTTTCTCATTGTCTTAACTTATAATATGATAGAGTCTTAGTACGGTTTCAATTTTCCTTTTTTGATGAAGGCCCAAGAATTAGGAATTTGTAGGCACTTGGTTCTAAGGAGGGCACAAATGCTAGAGTAATTGATTCTAATAGGGGTAGGTATACTGTTCTATATGAAGGACTAGAGGGAGATCAAGTGCCAAGATGTGCACATTAAATGGATGATTTTCTTAATTATCTTGAATGATCCAACACCCTTAGGAATATTAAAGATTTTTAATAGGGACATTATATATGGAGACTAAGGAATCTTTAAGGGATGGAGACTAGTCCAAGCATGAACGGACATATGAATATATTGATATCCATGCACTTACTCAATACTTTGAGCAGTTGGAAATTTTTACTTCTCACAACTGATTCACTATTCATAATTAGAATTTATTTGCTAAGCATGCCCATCATTACACTTATTTATCATTACAAGTTCATAACTTTAGTGGCTTGGTCATTAGAAGTCCTCCATCTTTATTGCTCCCATATGGTGATGCCTTATTGTTCGCCTTGGTAATAGTAACTTAGAGAAAAAATGAATCTCCTATTTTATTATGACCACCCTTAGGCTTTGTTTGGGACAGCTTTCTTAATGCTTTATAAAATAACTTTGTAGTACAAAAATTTCTAGTTCAAAAAATATTTGTGTAAAAAACTTCGTTAGAATACAATAATAAAATTGTCGATCCGCCGCAAACGAAGCCTTAGTAAACACCATAGATTAGGTTTTAAGATAAATAAGCTTTCTAATACCCCATGATTTAAATGAGTCACATGTTAGTAAAAATGAGATATTTTCGACATAATCAACAAGTGATTTAATATTTTGTAAAAGAAAGAAACATATTCTTAATTGAATTCTTAATTGAGATTATTGGCATTATTGTATTAAAGAGAAAAAAAGACCACCTAAAATAAACATATAACGCAAAGATTTGTTTTATGATTATTACGAGGCATATGGAGTCAAATTTTCCAAGCATTTTTGGAATATTACCATTTTTTAATCATTTTTGTTATTAAAAGAGTAACATTTGGATACATTCCAAGCTCTCTACAAACCTTTGGCACAACTCCAACAAAGGGATTAATAAATAATATTTGTTGTAGATAGGCACACAAAAAGGGCCTAACATATGGGAGAGCAACTAAAAACCTGGCGACAAAAACTAGTGGCAAAATGTTATTAAACTCCATGCTTAAGCACAAAGCATGAGCTCCATTGGGTTTCTCTAAGAATCTGAAAGTTGTAGGGCAGGTTGACCCAATAATGTGCTTCTTACTCTTACATCTCTTATCCAAATGCTTCATGCATGCTAATTATTTAACTATTTTAGTTTGATTCTACCGTGTAAAGGCCGCTTTACATCAAGGAAAACTATATTAAAGTAATTAATGTTCCACACATATAAGATATGACAGAGTATCCGCACACGTCAAATAGGCATCTGATATGTATTCAACACATGCCTGACAAGTGCACAACACATGCACGCCGAATATCATTGACTTGTAGCAGAGACGTGCCCAACATGTTTCTGACATGTGTCTAATACGGGTCCGACATGTATTCGACATATTGTTGACGTGACATATTATAAAATAATAGGTAGCAATTGACACCTGTTTGTAGTTTAGTAATAGTAATTGTAAGATGAAATTTGAGAACTACATTTTTTATTTGAAAAAGATAATTAAAATATGTCCTTAATAATTAATTAGATTAAATTATCTTTTTTTATGTAATTTATATGTTTTTTAATTGTTTTTCAGAAGAATACAATTTATTATTATATGAATTAAATTGAATATATTTTATATTTTCTTAATGTTACTGTGTGCTAGAAAATTTATTGTAATAGATATCCTAGCTTTGCATGAAGATTTAACACAAATATAGATAAAATAGAAAAAAAATATAGGAGATGCTTAATTTTTTTACATGAAAAGCTTAGAATGATTAAAAATCAATGAGCATTGTTTGGTTGAAATAATACACTATATAGATGAAGTTACATAATCTTACAGATAAATCAGAGAAGATGACATTATAAAATTAGGAGCATTT
Source organism: Dendrobium catenatum (assembly GCF_001605985.2). Classification (NCBI taxonomy): domain Eukaryota; kingdom Viridiplantae; phylum Streptophyta; class Magnoliopsida; order Asparagales; family Orchidaceae; genus Dendrobium; species Dendrobium catenatum. The sequence goes on along the minus strand of NW_021318968.1, from coordinate 623,286 downwards.
ATTTGATTAATTTTCTATAGTTATAACATATATTGTGGGAGGAATTGTGTAGAGATGATGATGATAGTAGGATGATGTTAGTCGGGCAATAATGATCATACGATAATAGTCAAATAATGACAGTCAGGCGAAGATCGTTAGGTAACAGTAGTTAGCCAATGCATGGTAGTTTTAATAATGTGGAATGGACTATAACATTTGAATGTCGATGGTTAGATAATGATAATTAGATGATGATTCAATGAAGATAGGAAGGCGAAGGTAGTCATTGGCAGTGATCATTGAATTGAAATCGAATAGAGGGTAGACCTCTAGGGTTCTTTAAATCTCCAAGCTCTATCCAACCTCAAGTCTAGACTCATTTTATGAGGAAAATGGGGTTTCATTTATATTATTTTAGGAGTAACATTTTATTAAGTTCACCCAATGTTTTATATATAACACTCAATCATATGGAATCTTTTATTAAGCATTTGAGTGCCTTGGGGACCACTAAAGTAAATAATCTTGGACTCGTTGGATTCGTCTTGTTGATCCACTCGATTTAATTATAAGCATGAAAGATTTAGAGGTTGTTTAATTCTTCAATTAATGCATGAAGTTTTCAATCATACTACATGATCCTGCTTTGGGCCAACCACAGAATTTGTACATTTCTTCATAAGATCTACAATCTACAATTTTCAATAATGAACAAACAGTTAGTATTAAACTTAATTCATTTAGTTGATTAGAAGCAAAAAAAATATTGTTGACAAATCAGTCATTGTTGTGTGGGGTTGAGGAGCAGGAATGCGCGCTGATCTTCTTAATTAGAAGAATAAATTAATTTAGGCTTCATTTTGAAACAAATTTTTTATTATTTTTTAAAGAAACTGATTCATTCAAATAGTCTCATGGAAGCTTCTCCAATGCCTTCATGGAATCACAATCTTTAGTCTCATGCTTGTACTCATAATAATATAAGTAAAATTTTGATCTATTTAGATCCTTGATAGAAAGATAGGAGAAGCTGACTAATTAATAAAAAGGTCGACCATCCCTCCTTCGCGTGTGAGTAGTTAATTTAGTCCTGGTCCTCTCCATTGATAGTTTCTCGATTGTGATTCTCTTTCGCTCTCTCTTCACGGGACATTAGATGGCGCGACTTCCTCTTTTAATTGTCGGTGATTTTCCTCCTCCTTTGCTTTATAAGGTGTAAGTTTCTAAGAAAAACCTACCCTAAAATTTATTCCTCTCATTGTTTGATCTCTTTAGGGTTTAAAAAAGTTCTTCTGATTTACATTCTCATTTTTGTGCAATGTCATAGTTGTTCTTCATTTTTTTTTTTTTTTGAGAAAATTAGAGAAACCTAACTTTTAACTTGAGATTGCACCATGGATTTATAGGTTGAGGAGTAGTTTGAGGTTGTTACAATGGATTTATGTTAGCGATTATCAATGTGGTTAGGGGTGTCAATTTCGAGTCACGGGTAACGGGTCGAACCCGAAATTGACCCGGGTTCAAACGGGTCAGAAATTTGAACCCGGATCCGACCCAGGTAGGTAAACGGGTCGAAAATTTGAACCCAGACCCTGGGTTGCCGGGTTTACCCGACCCGACCCACGCGGCAACGAGCGCGGCATGGCGGCAGCGCGGGTTCGGCAGAGGGCGACGGCGAGGGCGCGACAGCGGGCACCCGCC
>NW_021318968.1:600286-621503 GCF_001605985.2 Dendrobium catenatum | reverse complement strand
TCCGGTTTCACCCGAAACTTATCCGACCGTTTCAAACGTTCTGGTCCAATCCAGATTTCCATGTCGCGGTTTTCGTCTTATTCTTCACATGTCGTGTCAAATATGAAACACCCCTTAGTTGAAGTCTTTATGAATCAACTTTTGACATTAGTTATGCTTCTGATAACATTCAGTTAAATATTGATTTAATATATTACAATAATATATTTTATTTTTTATATTAAAATTAGAACTATAAGGAAGATAAATTATGGAAGAAGAATAGCAATATATTCTCTTTTAATAAGAACAAATAAATAGATTAAATTGTAAACATATATTACATTTATTATTATATGTAAATCACTAACATTAGGAGTTTAACCTAGTATTGTGAGCAAAAGATAAACATTGCTAGACAGTTTTGAAACAATAAAAAATTAAGGCTCCTAAGCAAACTGGGTTATTAAATTCCTCTTTCAACTCTTTTCGACTTCAAAAATTGAGTTTAAATATTATAGAAAAAGTAAAAGAAATAGCTACAAAATTAACAAAATTACTATCCATCGTTTAACAAGCATTAAAAAGTAGAAGGTATTATCAAGATTAATATATTTGAAACTATATAAGGGTTTTCATATTTTCTTTAATTGTAAGAGCTACTTTTCTTCATGTCCCATATAGGAAAAACAAAAATAAAATTAAAAAATTGGTGCTTTAAAAAACTTCTTAAAAATTTTTTTGTTCAAAATTTGTGTCAAGATTTTCAATAGGTTTTTTTATCTCTAAAAGTACTTAATTATAACATATTAATTAAGAAATATAATATTCATTAAAGGAAAATCGTACATTACCTAGGGCTTTTCGACGGATTATTTTCCGGCAGCTTTTCGATGGTTTACGACGAAATATGCCCGACTTTTTTTTTTTTTTTTTGCAGATTTCCCGGCAGTTGTCCGACGGCTTTGTTTCTGATGATGTTTCTGGCGGCCTTGCCTTATTATATTTTAAATAAAAAAATATGACTATTTTAATACTTTTCCCCTTACAGCAAATTAGTTGGGGCTTTGAATTATTTTTCATAGACATTTTGAATCTCAAAGCAGGCTGGCAGCATGGGCGGGCGAGCAGCGACCGTGGAAAGCTTAGGGAGGATGCGGGCAGCGTGGGAGGCAGCCACAACATGCAGTCGAGCGGGTAGCGTGCAACACGGGAGGCAACCAGGGCAGCACTTAGCCGAAAATAATTGCCGTCGGAAATAAACTGACGGTTTTAGTTTCCTACGCAGTTTATACCAACGAGAAAAAAACCTGTTATAAAGCCGTTGGAAAACCTCATTACCATCGAAAATTCGCCCAGTTCAGTCGTAAAAAATCACCAGTAATAGCCGATTTTCCTGTAGTTATTACATTTAATAACTGTACATAGGATCATCCATTAAAAAAAAAGGGATTATATTTTTAGGTTTCGTTTGTGACAACTTTCTTACTTCTTTCTAAAAACAATTTTTTTACTAAAAATCTTTTATAAAAAGCTGTAAGAAATTTGTCCCTAACAAAGCCTTAATTACTTAGTTTCTCCTTTTGATGACCACTTCAATAATTTAAATTACAAGTTTGAAACTTAGTTTGTTCTTTTGTTATGTATTTTATATTAGAATGGGTTCATATGAAAGTTATCCTACTATTTTGGCACATAATATTCATTAACAAATAGATATAGCATGGAATTATTATAGTAAATTTAAAAGTCATGATGTAAAGAAACAATATAGGAATTTGTGTTGTGGCATTACTTATAAAAGAAGAGATATTAATAAGATGAAATAACACCATCCTAGGGTTGAGATTAATATTACTGTATATAAAAAGGTATCACACGATGCCTATTACTAAATGCAAGAAATTTTAAAATAAATAACTGTAAAAAAAGAAACAATAATAGGACGATAAATAGACCATACATTTATATGTTGATCGATCTATTGAAAAGAAGATGGATTGCTCTTCTCTTCACAAATCATAAAGTTTAGAAGCATATCATAAGGGAATTGATGAAGATAATAGAAATATTGATGATATGAAAATTTATTTTGCCCCTAGAATTAAACTAGAATCATAACCGCCGCGAAAATAATAACCATCTTTAAAAAGTGTATTGACATCTAGAGATACTATATATCTTGATAATATGATTTGTATGATGATTTTTTAATTGTTGAATACCTAACAACACATCGACTTCATCTTGTACACATAAAGCTATTGATGCAAATGGTACTATTGGTTTAACCTATAATGACCCAACTCGATATGACCCAACCACATAGGTCTTATCGTGTCCAATCATGGCAAGAAGCAAAACAAACCCCAAGATCCAAATGAAGAAATACTGTGAAACTGAAACAATAAAATCATGTACAATACAGAACCACCATTGAAAATAAATATAAATCAGAAGACTATTGGATCTTATAAATAATTTTTCTGCATATCATCCAACATACAAATACAATATGAGTCCATCTATAATAGTGTTTGACAATAGGAAGGTGCAACAAAAATAAAAGCCAAGCCTATCAAAAGAAAAATAGTCAAAATGCATGCTATAATAGTGATCAGAGCTTGATATTAAAAACTACTTAGCTTGTTCTTTACTTTTTTTCTGACCTGAAAATAGAAACAAAAGCAAGAGTGAATTAACACAACTCATTAGGTTACTATAGCCTAAAACATGAATCAATAACTCAAAAAAAAATGTTGAAATAATAAACTGAAGTACAATACAAAAAAATTGAAACTGAAGTATAAATTGATACTGAATCAAAATAAGCATTTATATAAGTAGTGAAATTGTATTGAAATTGACTGAAATATAAGTAAACACCTCATTGTAAATATCGGAATGACCCCTCAGGTGCCAACTTCCAATATATAATAAATAACAAACAACATAATCCCTTCTTGCCACCAACATAATCTCTTCTTTTCACAAAATTCAAAAATTTCAAACACGTATATTGAAAATAAAGTGCATTATATACTACTAAAATTATTATAATGTTATTGTATAATTCTACAAAATGCTCTAACGTCTCAAAATAATTTTTTACCTAATGTTCTATAGTTCGTCAAAACTATAGTTTTTATAATTATGTCACATTATCATAGATTATGTATATCATTATTCTGAAGCTTTAACTGAACTAAAGCTCTATTTTTTTATATCAAAATAATTTTTTGAATTGATAAAAATAATTGTTTTTCAAAATCACCTAGCTAAAATCTCAAATAAATGCTCAAAATGACTAGAATAATCATACCGACAACAAATCAAAAGTTACGTGGATGAAATTTATCAGAATATGAGAAAATTGTATTTTTGTAAAACTAACTTATAAATTCAATTAGAAAAATCTCAAAAATACCAAATTATTTAAAAATCAAGATAGAAAAAATATAACATACCTCAACCCGAACAACTTTCCAAACTACTCCAACTGAAAAAAGCCCAAAGCCATCCAAAATGGTCTTTCTATCTTTAGAAAATCCTCTCTCTCTCACTAACTGGAGGGTCTAAGAGAAATAAAATGAATGGAATAGTGGATTTATATTTGATTATTATTAAAATTTGTCATAACACTGTGGCGCCCAACACGCGCTACTTTGGAAAGCCCACAGCACCGCCGCAGTACAACCTCTAGCGCAGTCGCATTAAATTAATTGTAAAATTTCAGTGGGCTTGGCGCTAGGTACCCCCAACCCTAGTGTCACGGCTTCCCAAGAAGAAAATTTGCATATTTTCAAACATGCAAATAAATTCCTAGGACCCATAACAAAACACATATAGATTCACAAGCACACATAACACTTCCAAACACATGTAGAGGGGGGGGGCTTCCAAAAGTAAAGATTTAGTGGTTGCCTTCACTCAAGTCGGATTATAATAGGTAGAATTGACATACTAATCTCTTGAAGGTGACACATTAACTACCAACCTTCTTCTTATAAAATTAGAGTAAAACTTATTAGAAGATGAAAAAAAGCAATGTTACAGTTTTATAATATATATATAATATAACTATATAATATAATATATATAATATATATATATAATATATATATATATATGTATATATATTTATATATTATTATAATATATATAAGACCAATTGTTGTGGATGATGTACAATAGAAGTGAGGCTTAAATCAATTTTCTAGTTTAGTTATCCATGTGCGTTCTCCCTTTGATATTTTTAAGCTTTCTGATTTTAACACTATAGGGAAAAACAACGATTTTGTTTGGCTGGCTCATTTTTGTAAAATGCTCATTTCTATCGGTATTAGTATTTCTAACAAAAAATTTTTGCTCCGTGAAACGATCATCTAAAAACAAATACCTTGCGAAAAAAATCAAAGATATTTGTGAATTTCCTACGAAAATAATCCACGAGAAAGAAGTATTTAAGCTTGAAGATGCAACTAGAAAAAAAATTATTCTAAATTCAGGCCAATCGGGCTAGCCACCCGCCTACCAGCCAACACGCTGCCCACGTCTTTGCCGTTGTCTGCACGCGCAAGTGACAACCCAGCTAGCTTCCAAACTCGTCTGCCGGCGACACTAACTAGCACACCGCCAGCCCGCACACGCCTACGCGTGGGCAGGCGCCCGCACGTGCCTGCCCACACCCCTGCCCGTTGCCTACGGCTCTGTAGCGTAATGGATGACCCTGGCTTCACAACTTACTAAAGTCAGGACCCCGATCCATTACGCCTACGGAGTAAGTTCTGAATTTAATAGCTATTCTTTTATTTATTTAAGTTAATAACTTTATAGAATATTAAAATTAATATTAATAATTTTGTAATATAGTTGTAATATTTAAAACATGAAATAAAATCTTGCTAATATTTTTAATCATTTAATATTTTTTATTAAATAATATCAGCATATTATTAAAGATTTATTGTTTAATTATGAAATTAGATAATAATTTTTTTTAATTAATTGATAATTAAAATAAATAAAAATTTTTAATTTAAAATTAAAAAAAATATATCTCCAAAAATTAAATTTATTTATCAATACTTAGTCAATTAGTTAATTGGTTAATTTAAACTAAGGAATTTAACTTAACAATAATTATTAAAACTATTTCTTTAATTTATAAATATTTATTATAATTATTTTCCAGAAAATATTAAATTCCACCAGAATTCTGTCAGAAATATTCAAGCAAAAATTTCGAGCAGAAATCTGCCGGAAACCCGTTGAAAATATTTCCTTGAAAATCCTTCAGAAAATCCGTAAGATTGTCCAACAAAAAAATTTCGCTTATAATTTGCATTTTTTTCTATAGTGCAAGAATGATATAAGCAATTTATATGCTTAATTTATTGAAGTTATTGAATGGGTGGGTTTGAAAATTTTTGTATAATTATAGTAATTGATAATGTTATAAACTATAAAAAAGCTGGACATTTATTACCTTATAAGAAATATGGTAACATTTATAAGTCACCTTATGTTGTGCCATGCTTGAATTTTATTTTAAAAGATGTTGGTAATGTGTCATATATCATAAAATCTAAAAAAAAAAAACATCAAATGTGATATTTTTTTATTTATAATCGCACCTTTATATTATCTTGGCTAAAAAAAAAGGGTTAGATTGTAAAGAGACAGTGTCCCAGAGAAACTCACTCTACAATAAATTTGAAGTGTTTCCATGACCATTAGCATGATTTTTAGTCATTTATTACTAGTAAGCATTACTCCAAGATAAAGTTGTCAAAAACCATCAAAATAAAAGAGATACTTCTACATTGTAGATTCAAGTTCTAGAATGACTATTATAATAATGTCAAAATTATCAAGGCTTTTGATGAGGCCATTATAAATGGCTGATTATGATGAGAAGTCATCACTTAGTTTTCTTTATGATAACATATGCCAATAAGAAAGACAATTAAAAGCATTTTCAAGAACACAAAAAAAAAATTGTACAAGCTATACTAGCATTTTAAAGAAGAAGAGATGCGATAGTCAACTTCACTAAGGCATTTACTCACGAGCATATTTTTTGAACTTTCATTTTAATATGATAAAGATAGCTACTATCACAAACCTAAAGTCATGCAATGCTTGGTTGAGATTATAGGAAATTAAGACATATGCCCTAAATAAATGTTGGAAATGATGAGGTCAAAATTAAGGATGAAACAAAAGATGAAGATAATTCCAGTAAAACTAAATATGAAGCTTAAGTAGTTTGAATGTGATATATGATTTGGAGGCATTTTGGAAGGAAGTATTTTAAAAGGTAGAATTAGATTAGTCAACTTTTGGGATACTATGAAAATTTGGAAGATGAGTCTTGTATATACTTAAGTTTAGTTTGGGACGGTCGCTTCTCAAAGCAACTTTTGTACTTAAAAATTATTTTAAGAAGCAGTAAGAAAGCCGTCCCAAACGAACCCTTAGACTATTTTGGTTATTTTCTATTTGAATTCTTGTTCTTGGTCCAATTGATAAATGGATGAATATCTTATGTTAATTCATGATCATGTATCTTTTATAATTTGTAATTTATTTATGTATTTGATTTATCAAATAAATAGAATATTTTTACTCAAACATATATATTTTTTTATTGTTTATTTTTTAATTGATATCAACTTTATTCTCTCATCTTTATTTAATTTTTAGGAGTTGTTTGGTAGCAGGATTTAGGCAGGGTTTAAGGCGGACTTGAGCAAAATTCAGCCAAACGGCCTAAAATGCAAAACCAAATCTCACGGCAAATGAAAGCCATGGTAGACAGAAAATTACCTCTTTTTGTGGTAAATCCTAGATCTCTGAAATCCTCATATTCGACGGATTTAACCCCTTGAGGATTTCGTAAATCCGGATTTAGAGGATTTACGAAATCCTACTTAAATAAAATCCTGAGTGCGACCAAACAACCCCTTATAGTTTCAACTCTTAAAGAAATAAAATAAAATATTTTGATTTCTTCTTATGATTATAAATAAAGAGGTTATTTAATTAAATATTGAAGGCCTTTACTTTTACAATTATTGAAATTAAAATATTTATAAAATATTAATGTAATGTAATATATAAGGAGATAATGGGCTAATAATCCACTTCATCTGATTATCACTGTAACATAAACCAGCCAGAACAATATAAGTTGAAAAGAGAAGGTCCATGTTAGCCCATTATACTTAATGATATACATCACAAAAATGGAGTGCGCACAGCTAGCCAGCATCATGATCTTAGTTCCCAACAAAGAGTAACTTCCAAAAAAGCAGATTATTATAAAGCACTCTCTACACCACAGTTTTTTCTACTGTCCACTTTCATTTCTGATCCCCTCCCCACTCACCACTATCTCCCCTCCCACCCCCTCTCTCATTCTTATTCTCCTTTCTCCATATTTTGAGTGCCCTGCCTTGTAACCTTCACATTCCTTTTTTATTCCCTGCTCCTCCCTGCCCCCACTTTCCCTGCGCGCGTGGGCTTCAGCTCTCTCTCTCTCTCTCCCTCCACATACCCCAAGAGATCTCCCACGAAAAGCAATCAACATCCCTCTTGTTATGCCCACAATCATGAACCTTGGTTGCCTCACGCGCATGCCATATTGCCCATTGGCCTGCTTCTTCTTCTTCTTCAATCCTCACTATAAATCCCCCACCCAACCCCACTCTCTTCTTCCCACTTCGCCAGCCCACTCACCTTAGCTTTCTCTCACCCCCGGCCTCATTGCTACTCCATGGCGGTCTCCGGCTTTGAAGGCTTCGAGAAGAGGCTGGAGCTCCACTTCTTCGGCGACGATCCGATGGGTCTCCGCCGCCTCAGCTTCAAAACGCTTGATCACATCCTCGCCGCGGTGCAGTGCCGCGTTGTCTCCGCCGTCGGCAATGCCCACTTCGACGCCTACGTGCTCTCCGAATCAAGCCTCTTTCTTTATCCGGATAAGCTTGTAATTAAGACGTGCGGAACCACCGGGCTCCTCCACTCTGTCCCTCTGCTCCTCCACCACGCCGCGGCACTCGGCCTCAAGCTACTCCGCTGCAAATACACCCGCGGCAGCTTCATCTTCCCAAACGCTCAGCTCTCCCCGCACACAAGCTTTAAAGAAGAAGTTTTTTTCCTTGAAAAAAACCTCCCCGCCTCCCTCCGCCACCGTAAGGCCCGCGTTCTCCCCTCCCATTCCTCTCGCCACAAGTGGCACGTCTATTCCGCCAGTTCCAAAGCCGACGACTTTACCGGAGGCCCGATAACCGTAGAGGTATGCATGACTGAGCTCGACCGGACTGTGGCAGACCGGTTCTTCCGCTGGCCGGGGGAGGCAGGGATGTCAGGGCATGAAGCAGGGCGGGAGATGACCCGACGGGCGGAAATAGCTGACGCCGCCGGCCCGCGGGCCTTCATCTGCGAATTCGCTTTCGACCCCTGTGGGTACTCCATGAACGGCCTCCACGCCGATCGCTACTCCACCATTCACGTCACGCCAGAGGAGGGTTATAGCTACGCTAGCTACGAGTGCGTGTTGACCGAAGAATCCGAGATACAGACTTTGCTAAACAAAGTGAATGCCGTGTTCCGGCCAGGAGTAATGTCGGTCTCCGTCACCGGCGGACCTGAAACGTGTATTGAAAAAATAGCAGGGATGAGTTGCCGGAGCAGGGCGTCGGAGACGTTCTCCGGCGCAGGGGTGGTGACGTACCAAACATTTGCTACTGAAATGGATGAGGAGTGGAGTTCTGCTTGATGTTGTCTTTTCAGAGAAGATATACTGACATGTAATTGAGAAAAGGAGAGAGAGAGAGAGAAAGAGGGGGGATGGAAGGAGCCGACGAGGAAGATGGAAAGAACGGGAGAGTGGGAGCACCATGATGTAGAGCTCCACTAACAAGTGTCACGCCTAGTACTTGGGGAGACGTAGTGGTAGTGAGGGTTTGGTGTAGAGGATTGGATGTAGTTTCTTTTTTTTTTTTTTTTTTTCTTCCTCATGGTTTGTTGTTCTTGCCTTTTTCTCTCCTAAAGAGTTAAGAAAAAAAAAAAAAAGAGTACACTTTCTCTAATAATCGATATGATTTTCTCAATTTGTTTATTATCATAAGTGCTATTCCCATTAATTTTTCATTAATATTTTTTCCTATATGTAATACAATCTCAATATATTTTATTACTTAAACTATCATAAGTAAATATTTTTAAAGTTGAAAATTAATATTTTTATATAATGTATCATGAAAAATGTGATGTTGATCTTACTTCTTAGGTTTTATTTGAGATGACTTTCTTGCTGCTTCTTAAATTAGCTTTCTAGTAAAAAGATTTTAATTTTTGTACTACAAATTTATTTAAGTAGTAAAAAATCCATCCCAAACAAAATCTTAGTTCATCAACTTATTTGACAATAAATTACAATATATATTGATTTAGCGGTACAGATTTTACATCATTTTGTACGATATAAGACATTATATATGATTTATATAATAATCATAATATATGAAGATATAAATGGTTAATAATATATTTTTAATGAAAAATCACCTATTTAAGTTCATATTTTCAATATTTTTATGATATAAAATGCAAAAAGGGATCTAATTTGTATGATACAATGAATATTTTTCCTTAAATATTATTACTTTAGGTGGGATTTCTTCATATTGGGAAGGTTGTTCATAATTTATCTAAGAACTTGTTGCTTTTTCTATTGACATTGAAGTCTTGCAAGCTGAGGGCTTTCTTTCAACTTTATAGATTATTTTAGTGGTGTTGTTAGAGCATGTGATAAGGATTTCTTAGCTAATTATGGTAATTAAAGAGCTCTTTTGGTTTTATAGGAGATGTGTTGGGTTCATGTAAAATTGGAGGATGGATCCCTATAAGAGGATAATTTGCATCACAAATTAGAAAATAGAGAGCAAATACAAGTAGAATCTAATCATTATCTATATGTTTAGATAGGGATGTCCATTTAATTTGTTCAATTCATCAAATTGGTAGAATAGAACAATTTTTATTCTAATATTCTGATATTCAAATTAATAAAATTCTACTCCCCAATAGAAAAAGAAAACAAAGTGGTAACATTTTGTTTTAGGATTTTTTTTTTAAGTTACTCCTCTTATCATTTTTTTATGGACATTTATTGTACGCCAAATTACATGATTTATTTTTGTCTGAAAACCCCTTTTAATGAGCCTTGCCTAAATGTAAAACTCCATTATTTGTAAGTATAAAATAAGCCTATTTTTTAGCAATACGAGGGATATTAATATAACTTTGTCACAAATGAAATAAAAAAGAATGATAAAAACGGTGTTGGGGATCTATAATCTATTGATAGTAATCATGTGCACACAATGATGTGCTGACTTCTTATGCAATAGAGAATTGATTGCAAGATTGAGCTTGTTTTAGATTTTTGGGTGGCAACAATAAGAGGAATAATGCATTGTCAATGATAATTATGAAATGTAATGAAGTGTTTTTTTATAAACATTGCCTCCTTTTTTTTTGGTTAAAACCCACATAGGGCTTATATGCTACTATCAAAAAAAAAAAAAAAAATACAAGTTCTTAGAGGAATCCACTACTTAATATACACTCAAATAGCTATAATAGAAAGAGGAAAAAAATCTAAGGAGTCATAGATCCCTATATAATTACAATAAGAAAAAAACCAAAAAAGGAGACAAACAACCAAGTCCCATAAAATAGCTACCCAACTAACTTGAGTAGATCAGTCAGCACTTTCATATCAACAAAATATTTGCAAATAAGAAAGCAAAAAAAAAAAATCGCAAAGAAGTAAGCACCCGTAAAACATACAAGGTTAGAAAAATCCCAAGGTAAAATAATGCAAAAACTAGCACACAAGGCAACAACCAGAGGAAGCACAACAGCAAGACAAAGAAGACAACCATAAACTAGCAATAAGAACCCTGTATAATTAAAAGGACCATTCAGAACTCACATAGCCGAGCACATAAAGCCAACACCCAAGGAAAAAAACAACCACAAACTCAGCTGTAAAAAATAACAACAGACAACCAACTAACCAGGAGAACCACATGAATGCAACCAACCAATAGCCCCCATAGATGAACCCAACAAGAATAAACAACCAACCCAACACAAAATAAGAAACAACACAAAATATCAAAAAGCCATTGAACTATAGATAAAAACCAAAATGAACAAACTTAGTTGGACACAGTAAATGTTATGCAACTCAAGCACCCTATAGGCCAAACTCTTTTTAAACAAGAATATAAGTCAAGAAAAAATTAGAGAAGAAAATTTAATCTTTCCAATCTTCTTGCATGAAGTATTTCTAATAGAATATCAATGCAAACAATGGTGAATCATGAATCATAATTTTCAAAACCAAGTATCAAAAGTTGACTGGGAAACCGAGCTGAACAAGCAAGAACGAGAAACCACAAATAGGAAACAACAGAAAAATAGACCAAAGACACAAGGAAAAGGCATGATCCAATAGGAAACACCAACCAGCTATCTAATAATGTAAGGCAACCCCGAAGCATCCAACATAAGAGATTCTAAAAGAAAGATTACTCATTATGTCCATAATCTTCTTAAACTTATAAAAGTTCTTAGCATTAAGATAATTTTTGGCTTTAATCAATGAGATCATACGTTTAGAATCTGTTTCAATCCAAAAATTTTTAATGTTATAGTCGTAGCACATCCTTAAACCTTTAAACAATGCAGACAAATCCACACCTAAAAAGCATCATAGTTAAAAATATTGCAGGCAAAGCTACTCACCATCATAAGATGAATGCACATATTTCAATTAATTCAAAAAAAAAAAAAAAATTGATAGATTTCTCTATGCCAACCATTATTTGAAGAGTTATATAATGGTTTATTATAATCAAAACCACTATAGCATCATCATATGAAGAGAGGTCATAATTTGTAAAGTAAAATGTTGAGTAGTTGTAGAGTTAAGAGAGTGAACTTCATACTTGATAAGTAATTTGGTGTTTTTCTATTGATATGCCTTCAGAACAATTTCTTTAGTCATGATGGCATGCATCATTCTGATTATTTAAACCATGCCCTTTGTTATAAACTCCTTTGTGGGTTATTTCTTGATCGTATAGCAGGCAATAATTCTTTACAACATTTCAATAATGGCTCTAAGAACTCGATAGTTATTAATAGCATTCATACAAATGTTTTTATACTTAAACAACTTAGACTAATTATAGGGACTAATTTTGCATATTGGAGTATTCAATTCCACTTAAATTATGCTCTTTATATCATTGATTTTAGCAGTAGTACTAAAAGGTTGATTAAATGGTGAATAATTAGCACCAGCAAATTTCTCTTGCATATATTTTCTTTGATCATTATTCTAATATTTTTTTTAGCTGGATCACTATGGCGAGAGATGTTAGTCTTTTAAGACTTCTTCTTAAAATTTCTTGAGCTTACATGCACTTCCCTCAATACTTCCCTTTCTTTAAGTGTATAAAAGAATTGGGGTTTTGTTCATTAGTTTTCTAAGCATACTCCTATGTATTAAAAAACTACGTAGCCTTTTTTAAATAAGTCCTCTATAGTCTAAAAGGGATTCTTATCCACAAAGAATTTCAATTTACCTTATTAGTGGCCCAATAAATGCAGTTGTTGCCATGTTATGATCTCCATTGGTAGCATCATGATTTACATTATTAAAAATGTAAGTTCACTGCAGGAAAATCTTTCATTATCAACAGCTTTACGGTGGACTATTTTTCTATGACTTTCCAACATATTTCTAGCGAAATATGCCCGACTTATTTTTCTACTGATTTTCTTGCAGTTCTCAAGTGGATTTGCCTTCGGATTTTAATTCTTATATTTTAAATAAAAAATGTGACATTTAAACACTTTTGCCCTTCCAGCATGACCTTGAACTTAAGAGGAAAGACTTCCTTAAAAATCTCAAGGAGAGAATAAAGAACTAGATGTTAAACAAGAAGTTGAGATAATGGACATACTTGGATAACAATATCATTATTTCTATCATGAGAGAAAATAAGAAGAAAGGTTAATGGATATTTAGGCAATAGCCCCAAATAAATAGTAAAAAACATTAATTATTTTATTTTTAAATTTGAATTCCAAAAATATCCTTACAACCAAAATTTGTTCCGAGGGCGCTGCCCCCGGAAACCCTCGTAGGGCCGCTGCCCCTTGACCCCGCAACCTGATCGGGCTGGTCGAACCCCGCCAGGGGGCGCTGCCCCCTTGCACCCCCGACAGTTTATATATATATATATATCAGGTGTTTAGTTCCATTCAGCTAACTAATATTTAAAATGAATATTCATACTGACAAGACATGTGTATATTAATATTTAACATTGATGTTGAATGATTTTTCAAGGATTATAGGAGGTATTTAATCAAAGTCAAAACTAAGATTTCTAAGCTCTAGAAAGTAAACATCACTTATATATTTCAAGAGGAGAACCAAATAACTAACTTAATGAAGTATGAAAATGGCATTATTACCTCAATAGGGGAGTAGGAGTACCTTTCAATTGAGGATGTCGAAATAAAAAAAAATTAGATGCAAATGGGTAATGGTACTCATCCACCTTCGATTACCTTTCATTTTGTACTATGCCACAATGATTAGAAGATGCTTGCTTTTTTCGTTACGAATATTAGTGTTACTTCATCTGTGATGTTGAGTTATACTAGAAGTCCTACATTGGCATTAGTTTAAGATTTATATGCCTATAAGAAACAAAGGAGGTGCTCTAAGAACTCTACGGAGATAAGCGTGGTTGCTATTCTGAAGGTGATAACCTATTAATGAAGAAGCTTCTACAAGGATATTACTAGACCAGTAAGCATTAGGACGTCACTTATCGAAGTAATCCAAAAAATGTAAATAAAATTCATGAAAAGTTGCTTCACCAACATATAAAAAAAGCTCAATCCCATCACTGCTATGAGACCTTTTATGAACTTGGGGATGGACTTTTAAAAACTGAGATTTTTACTAATCCTCATTGATAACTTCATCAATTGAATTGAAGTCATCTATCTTACTTTATCAACAATATAATTAGTCATAAGCTTCTTTCAATCTAAGATATTTACCCTTTTTAATATTGTAAACTTATTCTAATATTTATAATCAACACAAACAGATACAAATTGTGAGAGAAATTATTGTCTATTCTCTAGTGCTCTATATAGAATTATATAAGCTCGTGTATTAAGATCCCCGTGAAATGAAGAACTCCATCACGGAAATGAAAGCACATATGTAAGGCCCAATTCAAATGGGCCAATTATTCTTCTTCCTATAGAGCCCAAATAGAAGAGGCCCAAATGCAACCATTTCCGTTCGACAGGTAGGAGCTTTGAAAGCCAATGCCATTTTCATTCTCAACGGTTAGAAACGGCCTGACCATGCAAGGTTGGCTTCTCCTTTTTTTTTTTTTATTACTATTTTGTTTTGTTTTTCCCCTCTTTAAGAGTGCATTAAAATCATGGTACATGATATGTAAAAATTAAATTATGTGCTTTGGTAAATATATGAAAATGTTAAATATTATTTGCAAAAAATATGAGTCAATATTCATTTTAAGCTGTATGAGTTAAGATAATAAGAATTTTTTGCTATATTTTTTACCATCATTTTTTAAATTGGATCAGATCAATTGATTTAGGATTCGTTTAGGATGACTTTCTTACTGCTTCTTAAAGCAGCATTTTAGTACAAAAATTTTTCTTACTGCTTCCTAAAGTAGCTTTTAAGTACAAATTTTAAAAATTTTGTGCTAAGAAACTGATTTAAGAAGCAGTAAGAAAGCCGTCCCAAATGAAGCCTTAATCAGTTCAACTGTGAACCAATCTTCGGCTTCATTTGGGATGGCTTTTTTAATGCTTTTTAAAATGGAATTTTAGTACAAAATTTTTTATTTTTTAACTAAAACTCCGTTTCAGAAAGCAATAAAAAAGCCGTCCCAAACGAAGTCTTCATTATGTTCAATTTTTATTTGGGACAACTTTTTTATTATTTTCTAAAGCAGCTTTTTAGTAAAAAAAAAAATTCTAAGAAATTTTTGTACTAAAAAATTATTTTACAAAGTAGTAAGAAGGATATCTCAAACGAAGGCTCAGTAAAACCAAAAAATTAATTCTGCACAGAGTCGATTAGAACTAACGGTTTCAATAGGTTTAATTTTGGATAAATTGTGCAGTTCTAATATTGATCAATTTCCAGCTGTTTGATTTTGATCAAATTGAAAATAATAAAAGATTTAGAGGTTATAGCAAATTAGCCCCCTCCAATTTATGTTTTTGAACCTTTAAGTTGAATATTGTTGTTATTTGAACTTGAACATATTATAAATAATTAAAATATCATGTCCCAAAATTATGATTTAAAATCATATTCAAATATTCAATAATGAGCTGTATGATTTAGAATATTATATATTGGAATAGTAAAAAATATTATTATTATATTTTTTAATTTATATTAAAATAATTTTAATATTTATTACATTATTTGATTCAAATTTGGTTGAACATTTGAACTTTAAATCTCTCATTATTTTGGTTCAATATTCGATCTAATTTTCAAAATCTTATTTTCTTACATTATTATTACAAAAAGATGTTATTATTTAACGTAATGATTCCACACTTTGTTGTTACGTAAAAAGAGTGTATTTGATTTTTTTTTTTTGTGAGAGGGGGTGGGGGGGGGACCCTCGGAGAGACCTACACATTAATTCATAAAAGGATTACAAGGTCCTTAAAAGGAACCTCCAGCCCAGTAATGCTTACAGAAGCTACATAATAAAATAAAATAAAACATAAGAGTCAGTGGTTCCTTATACTAAGAGAGACAAAAATTCCTAATAATATTCTAGGGTTGTAAGCAGGGGCGGAGCCACGGTGGGGGCACTGGGGGCATGTGCCCCCACTGGCCCGCCAGAAATTATATGAGAGCCACACAAATAGCAATCAGCTGAACGAGTTTGGATCTGCAGCGAAGGCTATCAGTGATATTGGGTTCGACTTCCCGACCGGCAGCGTCAGCTGCACATGATGGAGGCCGGCACCGAGATCAGCTTCGCAGTGTGAGCAGAGTAGGATGGCGATGGAGAAGATGAGGAAGAAGGCTAGTAGGAAGAATAAGTGGGGTGTTTTGAGGAAAAGGGAATATATCATATCTGAATATTTTAAGATAAGTTAGATCATTATGAGCCTTTGAAAGCGCGCCTAGCTCCATCTGCTGCACCTTCTACAACAAACAATTCACACTCATTATTGAAGTTCTCTGCTCGAGGTCCTTCACCGTCACCTTTCAGCTGAGCTCATCTACACCGTCCAAGCCATCTTGCTTCAGGACTTTTACTAATGTTAAAAGCTAAGGCTATATATATAAACAAAATCATTATTATTAATTTTAATTGTTCAAATATATAAATTAGGGATGACAAGGAAAACTATAGACCTATAACTTCAAACATCAATAAAATTGGTAATTAATTATATTTTTGAATAATCACTTGAATTTTATTATTAATTATTAGTAAATGGGAAATTATGGGGTGCTTTTAAAGAGTTGATTTTAATGCTATAAGTAGCATGAATTGAGGGCGATAAAATGCACATATCCATGAATTGAGGGTGATAAAATGCACATATCAAATATAATTGATTGAAGGGTGGGAGAAGCAGTAGAAAATGAACTTTGGGGAGTAGTTCAATTTAAAAAAAAAAAATCAGTGTATAATTATTTTTTTTTTCTAACTATTTTACTTATAAACAGATCGAAAGTAATTTTAAAATCATTAATTTGTGCCCCCACTAAAAAAAATTTCTGGCTCCGCCCCTAGTTGTAAGTAGACATCACCCAAAAAGGAAAAACGAGAAAAGATCAATCAGCACAATCTTCTTGCAAAAATAGTAGGCTAACCTACAAGTATAAAAAAACCTAGAGCCTGCGATCTTCCTGCAAAAAATGCCAAGCCAATTATCCAGCCTTCAAATCTACACAATTAAGAAACTCCAACACAAAGGGGTAATGTGACAAGGAGGATGGAACCAGTAAAGATAAAGGTAAAAGATCAAACAGTTCTTATTAATAAAATGAGATAAGTATTGTTATTTAATTTTGTTTATTTATGTAAACAGTAAAAAGCATATTAGTGAACAGTAAAATGGCAGTTCACTGCGCTTTTAATATTCACAGAGACAAATCGAATGGTTATTTCAGTCTGGTGTCCGCACAGAATAATTTCTAAGGTTCACAAGAGTAATAACCACCAAATCTTGCTCCCAACCTAATAAGAACCACCCAATTGTTGATCCTCTAAGACTGACTCATGTGACACATTAATAATTTAATTATAATAAAATATATGTTATGTTATCTAATAATTAGTTAGATACATTATAAGTGTTCATCTAAGTATAATAACCGTAATGATGATAGTATTTCACTAAGCAAGCTTGAAGCATTTATCACTTAGATGATGACATTCAAATTGATCATTGAATTGAGAATTCAAGTGGATTAAAACATTAAGTAAAGAATTTCGAGTTTAGATATTATTTAGTTTAGGTATTTTTAGGTTTCATTTTATTGATTGAATAGATTGTTACCAAGCCTTATGAAAGATCAACACAACCATCAAATGTTTAAATAAAGTTAAAATATATTTTATATAACATAAAAATATTTAATAATTTTTGGAACTCATGTGAATTTTGATCTATTTTCAACTCAAGTTCTCAAATGATAAATCTCCTTTTAAATGCCTAAACATTTTATAAAATAAACTTTCAATACCCAAAATATATTTAACTTTTGCTAGCTCAAGCTTCATAAATAACCTAACTCATTTTTACCATTATTTTAATTTTTTAAAATAAATTCTATGATTAATTAAATTAAAAAATAGAAATTTAATTTATACAATCAAAATTGGGTCTTCATTTTATCATCATTAAATCCAAAACATATTTGGATGTTATAAAATCATATATAATATAAAATACCTTTATTTTAAATCATCCAAAAATGCATTAATTGCAAACTTCTCTATATTTACACCCTTTGCCATTGGCTAGAGGCCACAATTTATTTTAGTAATGAATCAAGTTCGATGAGTTATACTAGGACCCAAACAACTTTAAGAAAATGGTGCATGGGCACCTGTTTTAACCTGTTAAGGACCTTATCATACCCATAAAGAATTCATTTTCACAATATTAACTCGAAAACCAGTGTGTAATTTTAGAAGACATATCAACAATATTGATAATGGAGCAGACATTGCATTTGTTTTACAGTAAGCTTAACACAAAATCCCTTCAACTCAATATTATAATTCATTTCCTCCAAAGTTTTCACTCAGAGAATGTCATCATAACCTAACACCAAGCTTCATCAACACTAATCATCTTTCATTTATACATAAGGTTTATAAAGATATTTATGACCTCAAACAAACTCCATATTCATGGTATCATGAACTATGGTAATTTTATATTACTTTTAACTTCATTAACTCTCTAGCTTTTACATCCTTTTTTATTCATAATATACATGATATAATTATTATATTTATGGCATCATTATCATAGATAACTCTAACATTGTCTTGCAATACGTTCTCAGTCTTCTTGCCTACTGATCCTCTATCAAGGATACACAAGACTATTTTTCTTGTAAGGAAGCTATCAATCTTCACCATCATAGACTTCTCTTATTTCAACATCAATACATCTGTAATCTCCTTGCTTGTGTTAAGATGATTAATTCCAGTCCCAAAATTGTATTGCTTGGTTCCTCCCTAGCACTCAATTTTTGTTCAAGTTCTACGCTAAAAAAATTTAACTAATTATAGATCTATTACATCATAAATAGCCTTCGTGATTACCAAACTATATTTATTCATGCACCACCCCACCATTGATCACTAGACTATATCTAAATGATCACTGCACTTTTCATTAAATATTGCTCTATTGCCACCATAGATATTAGATTAAGGTTTCGTTTGGGACGACTGTCTTCCTGGTTCTTAAAACTGCTTTTTAGCATAAAAATTTTAAATTTTGTACTAAAAAATTGCTTTAAGAAACAGGTAGAAAGTCATCCCAAACGAAGCCTAAGCTTCATGGAGTTTGTAAGTTTGTTCCCTAGTTATTGAATTCCGCATTCACCTTCCTTAGGCTCTGAATCATTTATTTTGATAATATATATGTCACTCATGGCGTTATGAATACAATCTTTCACTTATAGATGCTGAAAGTGGTTATTTATTAACATTTTATTCAAAAGCAAGTCTATAGACTATAGTGATGTACTTCATGTGGTTTATAGAGCATCTAAATATCAACTAGTGGATGCTTTGACCAAACTCCTTTTGTGCAAACATTTTTATAATTGGATCTCCATCCAAGGGGTGCAAACGAGTCGAGTCAAGCTTGAGTTATGTCTAATTAACTTGAGCTCGACTCACAAGCAAAATTTTGAGCTCGAACTCGAGTCGAGCTCAAAAAACGAGCTCAAGCTCAACTCGTAACACTGAAATGAGCTCATCAAGTGACTCAAATCCATATTTGAGCCCACCTTCCACATTCGAGCTCGCGTCTACGTCAACCCCACCATTCCACATGTGATCCCGTGTTCGCATCCGAGTCTGAGTCTGATCTGCGATCCCGCATCCGCTTTCGCTCTGTCATTTCGCCTGTGATCCCACATGCGTGTCTAAGTCCGAGTACGGCCCGCGATCCTGCGTCCATGTCTGAACCCGCCCTAATGAGCTGCTCGACAAGTAATAGAGCCGAGCTTCCTTAAGGTTATCAGATTTTAGCTTAATAATCAAATTAAACTCGAAACTCGATAAGCTCGACTCGCGAGCTCTTTAACAAGTCGAGTTCCAGCCGACTCACAAGTTGGCTTGACTCGGTTGCAGCCCCACTCCATCCTAATAGGGCATGTAAATTAAGAAATGTCTAAATTAATGCAATTATTTAATTCCCTCATTTAATATGTTATCATATTTATTTTATTTCATTCCAAAATTTCCACAAATATTTAAAATGGGGAACCTCCCTTTTTTTAATTTTATACACCTCTATATATATTTAATAATTCATAAAATATTATTTTAATAAGTCAAAATTTTCTACACATTTGTGGTAGATAATCACTCATCATAGCAGATTAGTGATGGGCATTATAATCTTCTGCACACATGCATTTTTTAAAATCAATTAATTTGTGATTATTGAAACAATCGTTCTTATATTGCAACACTTTGAAGATGAATACACTTTTGTAGGGGGTTAAGTTGTAATACACTCATCCATATCATAAATTCATTGTTTTTTTTCTTTTTCTCAAGAAATAAAATAAAAATAAAATACCGAGGGGAGCTATTAGCCTATTATTCTGTGCGGATACCAGACGTCCGGTTAAGCGTTGGGTACCCACGCGTTGGGTACCCAGCGTGGGTACCCAGCTCAGTACCGAGGGGTACCCAGCTCGGTAATGAGCAATGGGATGATGTGACACATTTTTATTGATCTCCGGATGACGTTCGGACTCCGCACAAAATAATAAATCTATTTATGGACCTTTTTAATCATTTGCTCACACCTTAACTGCATGCTTTTGCTCTTGCTAGTTTAGATTTTTTTGGCTCTTCTTTGTGTTATATTTTTTTCCTTCTCATTTATGATACGAGCGAAGCTCCAAAATTTTTCAAAAAAAAAAAGTCATTATTGGAATCTAGAAGCCCAAGCGTAACTACTCGCTACCCTGCAACCAGTTTCCTAAGCCAAACGCCGTTCCAGCCTCTCCTACTATAAATAGCAACGAATACCTCGATTCCCTTCAGTCGGCGTCTCTGCCGCTCCGCCTTCTCCCCAAAATAGCCCAAAAATAGTATATACCCCTTCCCTTCTCTAGCAATTTTAACCTTCGGCCATGCTTTCTCCCCCGTCTTTCTCTCCCTCCCTTCCAACTCTCCAACTCCATACCTTCTCCTCCCTTATACCCCTCCCCACCACCCATCCTACCCCGCTCCCCTTTCTCGCCCTTATCTCCCCCCTTCCTTTTCCCCCACTCCGGCGGCGGCAGGACAACTATGGCCCTTTCCTCCCTCCTCCTCCACATCCTCCTCCTCCTCTCCCTCCA
>NW_021318968.1:593792-600247 GCF_001605985.2 Dendrobium catenatum | reverse complement strand
ATCGACGTCATCCGCCGGTCCTCCGCTCCTCCCCCCTTCCCCCACTTCCGTGAAGCCCCCGCCTTCCGCAACGCCGATGAGTGCTCACCTCCCATCCTCATCCACATCTCCATGACCCTCGACGCCAACTACCTCCGCGGCACCATCGCCGCCGTTTTCTCCATCCTCCAACACACCTCCTGCCCCCAAAATGTCGCCTTCCACTTCCTCTCCTCCCGCTCCAACCCCTTTATCTCCGCCATCATCAGCTCCACCTTCCCTTTTCTCAACTTCCAACTCCACCTCTTTGACTCCTCCCGCGTTCGCTCCCGCATCTCCCGCTCCGTCCGCCATGCCCTCGACCAACCCCTCAACTACGCCCGCATCTACCTCGCCGATATCCTCCCTCCCAATGTCCATCGCGTCATCTACCTCGACTCCGACGTCATCGTCGTCGACGACATCCGCACCCTCTGGGCCGTCGACCTCGAAAGCCTCGTCGTCGCCGCGCCCGAATACTGCCACGCCAACTTCACCAAATACTTCACCGACGCATTCTGGGCCGACCCGGTCCTGGCCCGAACGTTCGATGGGCGTCCTGCATGTTATTTCAACACGGGGGTGATGGTGATGGACGTGGAGAAATGGAGGGCGGCGGGTTATACGAGGATGGTGGAGGATTGGATGACTGTGCAGAAGAAGAAAAGAATATATCAGCTTGGATCGTTACCTCCGTTTCTGCTTGTTCTAGCTGGAAACATCAAGGCTGTGGATCATAAATGGAACCAGCATGGGCTTGGAGGGGATAATATAGAGGGCCGGTGTAGGAATCTTCATCCAGGGCCTGTTAGCCTGCTTCATTGGAGTGGAAAGGGGAAGCCATGGTTAAGGTTGGATTCTAGGAAGCCCTGCGCGGTTGATTATCTCTGGGCTCCTTATGATTTATACAGATCTTCTTCGCCTTCCCTTGAAGAGTAGGTTGCTGAAGGGAATGGCGGATGTTAATGTTGTATGGAGAAGAAGGCATGCATGTTGAAGAGAGAGAGAGAGAGAGAGAGAGAGAGAGAGAGAGAGAGAGAGGGAGATCATCATGCACGTATACATTTATGAATACATATATCTATATGCATAGCAGAGCCTGGTCGAACGGATTGGTGGGGGGGTTTATGAAGCAGAAGAGGAAAGAATTGCAAGCGGAGCAGCGAATGAGCTGGGGGGGAAGGCAAGAAGATACCAAGGGATTGTGGATTTCTTGGCTGAATTCATGGCCGAGGACCCGAGGTAGGGGTTGATTGAATTTACGAGTGTGGCCACTAATCAGTAGATGAATGCCGTTGAAGATGGAATTGAGACTTCAGCTTTGGGACAGCTTTTTTTTTTTCTTAAAGCAATTTTTTAGTTAAAAAAAATTATTAAAAAATTGCTTTTGAAAAACAATTAAAAAAAATCCCAAACAAATTCTTTGCAGTGAGAATATTTTTTTTCCCAATAATATTTGTTTCATTACATTGCGTAGAAAACAACCATTATGTATTCTTTTTATAAGATCTTGATGGTCTTCCTCAAGCATAATTTGTTACAATGGTCGCTTTGTTTATGTAAAAGATTTGGGCAGTAATTAACATAAATTAGTTTTCTTTTTTGAACTTAAACTTTATTTCAGCTCGTTATTATTTAGATTTTAGTCATCAAAATAAAACTTATATTCTGAAATAATTTTTGAAAATGCGATTTATTTTTTAAAGTAATTCTTAGAAAATTTTAAAATGACATTAAATGATTTCTATGATAGAAATTAAATTAAAGAATTTTTAGAATGTAATATTTATAATCACAGGATTGAAATGCATGTATTGATATAATCCTACTAAATATACCACTAATTTAAGTAGATGTAATGTCTTTGAATCTGCATGGGGCAATGTGGGAAATGAAAACAAATAGTATATTCCATCAAAATATATTTTCTTTTAATTATCTAGCTTTTCTCTAGCTCTGGAAGTGTTACTGTTCGAATAAGTTCTTTTAAGAAGAAATTATCATGTGCGGAATCTGGATGTACGTAGCTGGCATTCGGACTCCAATGAAATCAAACAACGTGGCTTCTACATACTCTATGTATAACTTATAAATATGATATATATAATACACACCTTGTATACGAGTAAAGTTGGGTTTCGATCGCTTTGTTCCATTACGAGAGGATAAATTTCAGGAAGGGCATTTATTCTCTATTTCTTCTTCTTGGTATTGGTATGTTTATGCGATAGCAATCTTGTTCTTATATTGCCAAAAGTAGTCGGCTGTTGTTTCTGGATTCGCCAAATTGCATCAATTTCTATGAATAAAGGAGAATATATAGATAGTAAGGATGATGATTAGGGGTGTCAATTTCGGGTCACAGGTCGGGTTCGAGTCGAACCCGAAACTGACCCTGGTTCAAACGGCGGCAACCCGCCGGGTCGGGTCCAGGTTCGGATTTCCGACCCGTTTATCTACCCGGGTCGGGTTAGGGTTGACCCGTTTGAACCCGGATCAGTTCCGGGTTCGACCCGAACCCGACCCGTGACCCGAAATTGACACCCCTAGATGTACTTACAAGAGGATGACATGATTTTATTGGGTGCGGGTAGTTTAATTTTTGTATGTAAAAATTCAAGATAAATGGGACTAAAAATTAGGAACTAAATGAATGTTGTTATAGTGATGAATCAATACAATTTTAGAATAAAAGTGAGAAAAAATACATACTGCATGAACTTTGGGAAGAGAGAAGAATGAAGAACCCCAACTCACAAAGGTGTAAGTCAGTTTTTAATTTTCATTATGGTATATTGAAAAAGGAAGGATTTTCTACCCTAATGTTTTAAGTATCAAAATTGTTTCCGACTATATAAAAGTATCAATTTAATTCTTTGACTCTTTAAATAGGGATCAAATTAGTTCTTATTATTTAGGTCCTATTTTAAAAAGTCATAAATAAGTCATAGGGCTAAAATTGAAATTTCAAATTGTCGGAGATCATTTTGATTTGTTATTTTGGCCCTTATATCTTAAGGTATGGATCTACTATGTGTATATAGTTTCAATTTCATTTGTTTTTTAAGTAATAAAAATACATTAAAAACAGTGTGTGTATATAAAAATACCAATCAAAGCAAATTCAAAGGAGATGCAAGTCCTTAAATTTCTTCTTCAAAAATCCAGAGAGGAGACAAACCATATTGAGTAGTGTTTAAGATCCGAAAAATCATTTGAAGAATCAAATCCAACCAAGACATCCTTAAAGGATTTGGATTGGTTTTTAGAAGCTAAAAAGCTAGGGTCAGTCATCTTGAGAAGAAGACTGGCCATCTGGGATGTAGAGGAAACATCAATACCAGGGTACAAAATCTCCAAAAAGAAAAATAGAGTTCAAACAAAGGAAGCTTGTAGGACAAAATGCGAAAAAAAAATCCGAACCGTAGAGAAAAGAAGGTAAGGAACTCCCCTCGGCAAGCAAAAGAGGCGAACGAACGAGAAGGGGGCACAGCTAGGGGTGTCAATATTTGACACGACACGAAAACCCGACCCGGACCCGACCTGGAAAATCCCGGTTGAACCCGACCCGATTTTAAAATGAGTCGGGTTCGGGTCCCAGAAATCGACCCGTTTAAAAAACGGGTCGGGTTCGGGTTGACCCGACGGGTTGCCGGGTCAACCCGCCAACCCGTTTAACTTAAAAAAAATTCAAATTTCCCGCCTCTGCCCGCTGCCCCAGCGAGCTCTACCGCGCCCGCGCCCGCGTGCCTAGCGTGCCCAACCGCGCCCGCGCTGGCCTCCGCCTGCTTGCCTCCGCCCCCGCCGTCCGCCGTTCCGGCGCCAGCAACCCCAAAACCGGGTCGGGTCGGGTCAACCCGGCAACCCGCCGGGTCGGGCCCAGGAACGGAGTCGGGTTCGCGTTGACCGGCGGTACCGGTCGTCAACCGTCCAACCGTTATTAAAAAAATTCCAAATTCCGCCTCGGCCCGCTGCCGCGCTGCACCAGCGGCGTTCCGCACGCGTTTGACCTAGTGCCCAACCGCGCCTGCGCGGAGTCCGCCGCTAGCCTCCGCCCCCGCGTCGCTAACTACCGCCGTTCCGGCTGCCTAGGCAACCCACAAAATCGGTCGGGTCGGTCAGCCCGCAACCGATCGGGTCGGGTCGGGTTCGAATTTACCGACCCGGTTAATCTACCCAAGGGCGGTTAGTGATACAGTTTGAACCCGCGGTCCGGTTCCGGTATCGACCCGAACTCCGACCCGTGAACCCGAAATTGATCACCCTAGATGTACTTACAAGAGTAGATAATTTATGCACCTTCATACATCCTATTTGTCTACGAACTATAGAATATTCTTATTCGACAACAGTCCTTCTTTTTTTTTAATCATTTTTGAATTGGCATATTTTTATTGGGTCGCGGGTAGTTTAATTTTGTATGTAAAAATTTCAAGAAAATGGGACTAAAAATTATGAAGCTTATATGAATGTTGTCTTATTAGTGAGAATCAAACAATTTAGATTAAAAGGTATGAAAAATACATTCACGCAATTGATTTGGGAAGAAGTAGAAGATGAAGAACCCAACTCACAAAGGTGTACAGTCCGTTTTTCTCAATTTTAATTATGGTATAATGGATAAAAAGGTAGGATTTTCACCCTAAATGTTGTTCAAAGTATCAAATTGTTTCCGACTATTATAAAAGTATCAATTTTTTCTTGAACTCTTTAATATATGTGATCAAATTAGTTCTTATTATTTAGTCCATATTTAAAAAGCATAACATATAGTCATAGGGCTAAAATTGAATATTTCAAATGTCAGAGCATTCATTTTGACTTTGTTATTTTCGGCCATTAATCTTAGGTGGATTAGTACTACCTATGTGTGTATATGTTCAATTTTTCATTTGTTTTTTAAGTTAATCAAATACAATTCAATAATCGTGTGTATGTATAAATAAATATTCCTCAATTATAAGCAATTCAAAGGAGATGCAATCCTTTAAATTTATTCTTCAAAATCCGAGAGAGGAGGCAGACCATAGTTTGCAGTATGTTTATAGATCCGAAAATTCATTTGAAGAATCAAATATCCAACCAAGACATCCTTAAAGGGATTTATTGATATTGGTTTTTAGCAGCTAAAAAGCTAGGGTCAGTCATCCTTGAACGAAGACTGGCCATCTGGGATGGATAGAGGAACATCATAATACAGGGGTTGACAAAATCTCAAAAAGAAAAAGTTCATACATATAGAATGCATATTTGTTTGTAGGATCAAAATGCGAAAAAAATTTCGAACCATGAGATAGAATAAAGGACACTCCCTCGGCATAGCTCAAAAATGAGGTGAATGAAGAGATTGGGCACAATCTAGTTGTTCTAATATTTGAATCTGACACTCTAAATCCGAACCCGGGACCCGACTTTGGAATCCTTGGTGTTGAAACCCTGTCCAAGAAAATTTTAAACGGTCAGGTTTCGAGGTTCCAAGAAATCGGCCCGTTTTAACTGTCTCTGGGTTCGGGTTGGAGCCCGGGGAAGTACCGGCCGCCCACCCTTTAATACTAAATTTTCAATTCCCGCCTTCATCCCCCTGCCCAAATCCGTGCTCGCCCCTGTTCCCGGAAATGAGAAATGTATGGACTCGACCGAAAGCAGCCCAAGCTATAACGCAGTTTTCCGTCCCTATATACCGTTTGTATTTCTAGAACCTTTGGCCATCCTTGCCTATTTTTAATATAATTTATATAAATAATTAAGAAGTTGGCCACGCCGGGCTCACCAACGTGGCATGGGGAAGCCACAATAACTAAATTCGACTTGCTGGGCATCCTCCAGGAAGCTTCTAGGCTCAATGACTGCCCTAATATCGAAGTTGAACTTGAGATGCCCAAGACCCCTCATAAGCGACGCTGACTTACATTCTGAATATCACATCCTTATTATTGAACAATGCGCCGATGAGAACATTATTTTAGATGCCTTGAGGCCTAGCTAAGTCGCACAAATATGGTCACGCCTGCTTCAGTCCGAGCCCGACTTATGTACCCACAAAGGAGGCGATATCATTGGGGTTAAACGCTGTCCAATTTGACTACACGCACAACTATATATTAGGCTCAGTGACGTGTATATGTATCCTGTACACCTGTATTCGTGGTGCGATCACGCCATAAAGCCACCCCAGTTCCCGCTTGAATAATTCAATCCGCCTTGCGGACAGGTCCAAAAAACCACAAGCACCCCTGCAAGACAAAATGCGCTCCGCCACCCACAAAACAAAGAAAAAAAAATATGCTTGATAAAAAAGGTAATTAAAGGGATAGGAAGAATATACTTCTGTGTTTTCGAACGTTTAAGAGTGCAACATATACCCAAATTTATATGGTTTATTTTGTTGATTTCGCTTCCGAGAGTTTTCTTATCTCGCGTGGTTACCCGGCATGCAC
>NW_021318968.1:564578-593692 GCF_001605985.2 Dendrobium catenatum | reverse complement strand
GGGTTGACCCGGCAACCCGCCGGGTCAACCCGAACCCGACCCGTTTTTTAAACGGGTCGATTTCTGGAACCCGAACCCGACTCGTTTTGAAATCGGGTCGGGTTCAACCAGGATTTTCCGGGTCGGGTCCGGGTTGGGTTTTCGTGTCGTGCCAAATATTGACACCCCTATGTGTAATGCTAATATGAAAATTTTATTTGTAGATTACAATGTAAATGAGGATGATGCATAGTTAGTTTGTTTATCATATGCCAATGATTTAAGAGGTTATAAGTAAAAGAATGAGCATTATCGTGCTACCCCAATGGTGAAGCAAAAGGATGA
The DNA here is from genome assembly GCF_001605985.2 of Dendrobium catenatum. NCBI lineage: Eukaryota > Viridiplantae > Streptophyta > Magnoliopsida > Asparagales > Orchidaceae > Dendrobium > Dendrobium catenatum. The sequence goes on along the minus strand of NW_021318968.1, from coordinate 593,368 downwards.
TATATTCAAGATAAATATAAGGCCTTGAAAGGAGGAGAAGGTTGTGGCGCAATACATACACAATTAATATGGGATAAAAGGTCGATAACTTAGTTATTTGTAAGACCAAGTGTTTGCCACATTCATTACATCTTTTACTTCCTAATATTGTCATAGCTGCAATATTATAACTATAATTAATGACATCTTAGAAGAAAAGGTAGAAAGTAGCCCTTTGTTGTTTAAGTGGTGGCTATTTATTTGTTTATCTGATGGTTTGCTGTTGTTTTACTATGTTTGTAATGGTCGTGAAATTTGCTGGGTGATTCTAGTGGTTTTTCCTGTTGGTTGTGGGAGAATTGCTCCTACCTTTTTCTTTTTTCTTTCTCTCTGTTTAGTGTTGTTTGCAGGTTGATGCTTTCTTTGGATTTGATTTGGATCACTTGGGTTGATCTTAATGGTTGTTCGTTGGGTCGATTGACCGTGCGTTGGGGTGCTGTTTTGATGCTGCATTGGTGACTGTGCGTCTCATTATTTATTTTGCAGTCGTACTTTGCTTTGCTTGTTTTTTATTTTTCATATATTAGGTAGGATCTAAAGCTCTCAAATGCTATTATTTAGCGAGCTTCTAATCCTCTAAGGACTTGTACTATTATCATTATTAACGCATAGGCCCAGCTGTGACTTTTATTAAAAAAAAAAACTATTATTAATGTAAAAGGGCCATTCTTTTAATTATTGGTGATATGTTTAGCATTATTATTTAAGTTGCTATCGATCTGAACACAATCAAAGAATATCAAGCTCATAATGAACTTGTTAAGTAACTTGCAAAATTCGAGCTAATTAACAAGTTAAATCATAAGAATAAATTGTTTTAATAAAATCATCATTTGCGTCTACTATATTTATAATTACCATCATAAATGCCCTCAATTTTACCTCATAAATGACAATTTATACTAAAACATGTCTCACCCTTATTGACCCCTTCACAAATTTCTGATTTTTTTTAAAAATAGGGTTGGACAAATATGCACATGCCATGCACTTTTTCACAATAATTATGTATCACATAAAAGTTATTAATTACTCCTAAATATAAAAGTATTTCTAATATAAAAATGCGGCTAGTAAAAAATACTATAGAATAACATGCCAAATGGCATGCTTTGCTTTATTTCTTCTTGCCGGCTGCTCGTATGGGCCCAACCACTCCAATCTAACAAACCGGGATTGGCAAGCTTCCTGTTCCCCGGGACAAAAGCAGGCCGCACGCGATCCACCCGACGCCGACGTTGTGTTGAGGGAGAGGAAAAGGGAGAGAAAGGAGCGATAGCGAGAAAGAGAAAGCAGGCATGTCCTTCTCCTTCTTCAAGCCCTCGCGAGGGCGATCGAGCCCGGCTGAGCTTGTGAAGGCGATGAGGGATAGTATCCTCGCCCTTGATACGAAGACTGCTGCCAAGGTTAACGCCCTTACCAATTTATAAAGTCATCGTCTTTACAGGCTCTTTGCGCATTGTTTAATAAATAATATGACGATCCCGGGCTCTTTTCTTTTGTGGAGATCTTCCCCTTACTAGAATTTGTGCGTTACTGTGAAATGGACTTCCACTTGGTTGAGAAGTAGTGAAAGGGGTTCATGGTTGCTGTAAAATTTATAATTTTTGATGACGTTCTGTTTGGAACGTATGGAACCGCATTGATATTACTTGTTTGATTTTCGTGTTTCTTATTTCCTGGCAATGATCCTATGTTCATATTTTAAATTTTTTGTTTTTCTGGCTAGTTGATCTCCTAGATAGTTAAAGCTGTTTCGTGATTTTCTTTTGGATTATAAATTGGAAATCAGCAGTATTGTGGGTTTGAGCGGCAGAAACAAACTATATTGGGCCTTCCAAAAATGAAAAAAAAAGAGAGAAGAAAAACTCATGCTTTAGGGGTAGCTTGTTAGGTTGGAATTTTGTTTTGAACTTTTAGGATTGTTCTGTGCAAGATAAGATTAAGTCAGTGAAGATTGGTATTTCTTATTAAGATATGGTGATATTGAAATTAGGATTAGAACATTCCTATTTGATATGCATAAGACTTAACCTAACTATTGGTGGTATCAACGAGTTAGTTCAACTCATTTGTCAATCATCAAATGTGGGACTATTTCCTTTTTGGTTTACTCTCTTTTGCGTTCAAACACAACTTATCTTCAAGTATTATTTTCATTGATTCTTGTCATCATTTTCTTTAAGCAGATGCTATGTATATTATGTGAAACCAAGAGGAAGCTCCATGGATTGTTATTTGTATTCTTTTGAACCTTACTCGGACATGGATTGTGCCATCCCTAGAGTTTCACAATGGATAATAGGAATCTTACTTGGCCATTGATTGTGCCATCCTTAATGATTTCCATGGTTAAATGGATTGTGTAGCAAATCATTGGCTTTTACACCATGAAGATTAAATATCATTCCTACAAAAAAGTAGTCAAACAATGGTTGGGGCTGTCCTATTGATGAGGACATCAGATTTCGACACGTGTACCATCGCCGGAGACACAGATCGACGGCTACGATCCAAAGTCTCTATTTTTGATTTATTTGCATTTCCTAGTTTACCCCTGAGGGCATTGAGTCGCTTATTTAGCCCTGAGGGCATTTATGTCATTTCAGTTGTGTTTTATTTTGGCCTACTTATATGAGGCCTCCTGCATTGTAATAGTTTAGTTTTTGATGAATGAAAAAATAGCTCATATGTTCTCTTTGTGAGTTCATGAAACCTCCAAGATCTCTTTGTGAGTTCTAGAAGAGGAGATCGTTGTAGATCTCTTTGTGAGTTCTACCGGTGGTGTGGTGCAAGGTTAGTAAATCCGGCAATTTCTATTTCTCCCGGAACCCAATTCTCTCTTCCCCCACCCAACCGACCCCTCTTCCTCCCAATTTCTCCTTGCCGTCGTCCTTACTGGGCCGGCCAGACTGCCGGCCCCTGGCAGTCACTTCCCGCCGGACTCCATCCCCTGCCCCTAGCCCAGCTCCTTGTTTTAGCTGCCGGCCCCCACTTCCCCCTCTGATTTTCAAATTTGAAATTCAAATTTGTTTCATGAGGCCTTGAATGCTTTCCTAAAATAGCTCATTGATTTAAGGCTTCAATATTAATTGGATTTAAATTTGAATGACCAATTCAAATTATTTCTAATTGCTAGCCTCAAATTTTTGGAAACTTTCCCTCTTACAATAATCTGAAAATTAATTCAGATTTTATTAAATATTTGATTAGTAATATGGGCCCCACTGACTTATGATTTCTAAATCCTTTCCCCTCTCTATGTGGCCGGCCCTTCATTGGGCTTAATCTTTCTCATATTTTATTAATTGCTCCCCAATTAAACTCCTTGATTCCTCTTAAACCGCCGGCCCCATTATGGGATTAATTTGAATTCTCAAATTAATTTCCCTCCCACCTCATCTAATGGAAATTCAAATTCAGATTTCTCATTAGTCTCTCTACTCTCCACCTAATCCACTCGTCCGCTCCCCTCTTCCTCACCACCCGAGCCCTTGTTCCCACCCGTCCCCCTTGGATCCACCTCCCCTAGGTGGCCTTTCTCCCTCCTTACACCACCTCAACGCCACGATCTCCCATGATGCATGGCGGATCCCGAAATTGATAGCGGATTGGTACTCAACGTCTACGGAGACATCCACATCACCTGTTCCCCGTTCTTCGACGTCGGGTTTGGGTCCGACGACACTGTTGAAGATTATTTGAACTGCATCCTTCCTACTCTCGTGGACGTCATAGACGATCAATTCCAGGACTACGATTGGACTATCAACGACCATTCACCCGCTTCTCCAACTCCCATTTCCTTCCCGGCAACGAGTCCTCTCGACATCACCTGTGTACTAGTGGTAACGCTAAGTTTGCTTACGATCATCTTCCGTTAGCCCCCACTATCAAGAGTGATTGAAGGACCTCCAGGTGAAAGATCTATATGTTAAACACGTGGCTTTATTAAAATAAGCTTTTAGCATCACCTGTATTTTTGGTTATTAAGTTTGCAAGTTCTCGTATCTCAATTGTAATCAATTACTGTTGCTTTGTCTCTCATGCTATTTTCTGAAACCCTACTTGAGTAAACGTGTTTTTATTGGAAGTACGCTAAGTTCAAAATATTTATTAATTCTTAAGTGCAATCTTGGCTGTCATTTTAGATTCACATCATTTCACATATAGTTTCACATCACCTGGAGGTAAACTTGAATTATGCATCATAACATTGAAAGTAATGTTCAATGATGCTACATTTAGTTAGTTCTTCACTAAAAATAATTTTGATGAAGAATCAGTTGAGGAACTTTGTTTGAGTATCCAACTTCAAAATGATTCATCAATTTTGACTTGTACTATTTATGTACCCCTTCAGGAGAAATATTAGGATATTTATGACATATGTCGTATGGCTCTAATGATATGTAAGCTGCATAATTTTCTTAGAACGATAGATAGGTGGTAAATAATGTAGATGATCATCAGAGGTTTTAAAATTCATTAGATTAACTTTTATTAAGCGGGATAAAGACTTGTTTTTATTGTAGTATCAGATCAAATTTTATTAAGTGTATTAACGACGAAGATCAAAAAAATTCTTTTATTAGAAGAAGATATTCAACAAAGGTGGATGGATGAGATATTTTTATAAATTCTTCATTGAAGATTATGAGATTATGAGAATGTGATTGACTTTAGTGAACTTAGCACCCTAAATGAAAATAAAAATTTTTTGTTTTTATCGATGTATTTGTAAAAACGAAGTTTGAGAGGCTTTAAAGAAAATGAAGTGTGGAAAAGCTGTTAGACCTGATGATATTCCAATAGAGGTGCGAAAATGCTTAGGAGATGAAGAAATTTTTTGGCTTACTAAACTTTTAAATATTATTTTGAAGACTAAAAAGATGCCAAATGAGTGGAGAATGAGTGTGTTGATTCATATTTTTAAGAATAAATATGATGCACAAGATTGTGCGAATTATAGAGGAATTAAGTTAATGTGTCATACTTTAAAACTATTGGAGAGAGTTATAAAGCGTAGGTTGTGGCGTGATACTAACATTTCTCAAAATCAATTTGGATTCATGCCGGATAGGTCTATTATGGAAGCTATACATTTATTGAGAGGTTTAATGGAGAAGTATAGAGAGAATAAGGAGGATCTGCATATGATATTTATTGATTTAGAGAAAGCATATGATAAAGTTCCAAGAGAAATGCTATGGAGAGTTCTAGAAAATAAAGGGGTTAATAATGCTTATATTCAAGTTATTAAGGATATATATGCAAGAGCTGTTACTTGTGTTCAGACTTCATACACAAGGTGGTTTGACCAAGTATTTTCCTATTTCAGTTGGATTACTCATGGATCAGCTTTAAACCCATATGTTTTTTGCTTTAGTCTTAAATGTTCTCACTAGACATTTGTAAGATGTTGTAACTTAGTGTATGCTTTTTGCTGATGATATTCTTCTTGTTGATAAAACTAGAGAGGGAGTTGAAGGTAAACTTGAATTATGGAGGTCAATCTTAGAGTCTAATGCTTTCGTTTGAGTAGATCTAAAACTGAATATATGAAGTGTAATTTTAGTAATAATAGTTTTAGTGGGGGATTATGACTTTGGGTGATCAAGTCATTAATAAGAGTATACGTTTTAGACATCTTGGGTCTATTGTTTAGAGTGATGATGAAATAGATGGGGATGTTATTAGTAGAATTCAAGTTGGAATGTTAAAGTGGAGGAATGCATCGGGCTTGTTGTGTGATAGAAAAGTATCCCTCAAACTTAAGAGAAAATTTTATAAGATGGTGGTTAGACCTACAATGGTTTATGGTGCAAAATGTTGGCCATTAAAAGAGAAGCATAATATTAAGTTAAGTGTTGTAGAGATAAGGATGATTAGGTGGATGAGTGGCTTTACTCTTAGAGACAATATATGAAATGAGGATATACGTGGAAAGGTTGGAGTAGCTCCAGTGGAAGATAAGATTAGAGAGAGTTGCCTTAGATGGTTTGGTCATATAAAACAACGTCCTTCTAATGACCCGGTTAGGAAAGTAGATGTATTAGATTTGATTTATGTTTAGAAAGGTAGAGATAAATCTAAAAAGACTTAGTTATAAAATATTATAAATGCCCTTTATTTATCAGATTTAAATGAGAATTTAACTTTTAACAAGGTATAATGGAGAAAAATGATTCATGTAGTCGACCCCACATAGTGAGATAAAGGCTTAATGTTGTTGTTGTAGTATTTCTAAGCGATGTTTGGAAATTTTGTTTGTTTGCTTTTTTTTTTTAACTTTACTATTTATTAAATAGTCTTTATTGGCATCTGTATTCATCACGTCAGGCACTTGAAGATGTTGAGAAAAATATTATTTCCATGAGACAAATGCTATCTGGTGATGGGGAAGCTGAGCCAAGTCAGGAACAGATCTCTCAAATGGCCCTTGAAATTTGCAAAGAGGATGTTCTTTCCCTTTTTGTCCAAAAGTTGCCATCATTGGGATGGGATGTAAGTTCATTGTTTGTGATTAATCTTATTCTTATAAAGTAAACCAAGCTGATTGGAACTTATGTGACAGGCCAGAAAAGATTTAGTACATTGTTGGGGCATTTTGCTACGACAAAAGGTGGATTCTACCTATTGTTGTGTGGAATATATTGAAAACCATTTAGATCTCCTGGATTTTCTTGTTGTTTGGTGAGTTATTACTGAGTAGTTATTTGTATTGTATTTCTAGTCTTCAATAGAAAATCTACTGTACTATTTTGATCTCAATTCATTGGGTAAAACTTTGATAGATTTCTGCAGTCTTATTTTTTTCCTCTTTAATATGTTGAACTTCTGCTAGTTAGTCTAAGCTGCTTAATAATCACTTTTACAAGTTCCGTCTCCTGCTAAGATCATATATTGATATGTAGGTTGTGAACAGGTTTCAGCATAGAATGCTTTCTTTAGTTAAGCACATTAGGGCCATGAAACCCTTGTATTACCTTGCTCAATTACTTTGCTGGAAATTGAATCTGAAGAAGTTGAAGCTTGTTTTGAGGACATTTGCTACACATGATAATAAACTTCTATGTTAAAATTAACCTCAGGCTCTATTTGTACATGGAATGCGGCCTGTGATGCTATTAATTCATACCTGAACTTGTTTACTAAAGTGAAACTCATAGGGGTTGTTAAAGTACTGCCATGGCTAACTTTAATTTTCAAATTAAAAAACGTTACTGGATGCTGAAATCTGGAAGGTCCCACCATTTTTTCATTATTATGGCAGTTATTACAACTGCTATGATAACATGGCTGTTCCTTAGCCATTTTCTAACCCCTAGTTACAGCCATGGTCAGCTGACTCACATCTGTAGAAGCCATGGTACTCCCATGACATCACATGAATTTCTCAAAATTTGCATCATCATGGATGATTTAAAATATGGGTAAAACTCTAAAATAGTCCCCTAATTATTAGTGAATTCCCAATTTAGTCCCAAATTTTTAAAATGCCCCAATTTAGCCCCTCGACCAAGGTTTAAAAAGGAGAAATCGGGAATCGAGTCATTTTGCCTTAGTGAGGCGAGGCATAAACCTCGAGGCGGAAGCCTAAAAAAAAAATAAAAGAACTTACAAATAATTCATAAAAATGACAAAAATAAAATAAAACATCAACATATATATTTATTTGATTCATCATTATAAAGATATAAACTACAAATCTCAATATTAAATTTTATTGTAAAATGAAAAATTGAAATGAGATTCAAAGTAAACATTTATTTAAAACTTAAATACACCATTAAGATTAGAATCCATTGGGGCCTTAATTTTACTTTCATATTCTTAATAATAGCCTATATATATATATATATATATATATAATGTTTGAACTCCACTTTGCAACTTTCTTTAAATTGCTTGTGAAGTAGAAGTTATTATCAATTTAGTAGTCATTTTAATATTAACTTTGATATTTTCATTCTTCTCATTATCAAATGCATTCCTCAACTTTCAATTTTAAATCTTTTAATATTTTTTGCTATTATCCATTCATCATTAGAAAATAGTCATTAGAAGCTAAATGTTCGGGATATATTAGTAGCAAATTTTGTATGAAGTTGAAAATTTACTAGTGTGAAGTTAAAGCGGATGGTAGGGGGAATAATGATAAATTTGATCAAAATCTCATAGTTCCATTATCCTGGGTTGTCATGAGTTCTTGTTTAATTAATCGGAGGAAGTATTCAACTCAACCTAATCAAAAGATTCTTATTATCAGCTATGTTTGCTTCATCTAAGTGAACTTATATACCTGAGATGAATATTTATCTAAGAGGATATATTTAAGTTGGCTTCAACCTATGTTGCATCGATACGGATACGGCGACATGGATACGACACGATACGGATACGGGACACGTCAATTCTTAAAAATACAGGATACGAGTACGACGCAGACACGACATTATAATTTATAAATCATACGTAAAAATTAAGAAAACAATCAAAGCATAATATTTGAAATTACAAAAAAAAAAAATGACAACAACATCATTTATAGCCTTGTATCTTATAATATCAAAATATAAGTAAGCATTAAATGTCTAGTACAACAACAAAAGCATAAACATAAATTATCTAGCACATAAAGTTTCAACTATTCAATAGAAGTAATGATATAATTATCTTCTTCATTGGTTTGTCTTTGAACTTCTATATCATCTTCAATAAATATCATAGCTTCTAATTCAGGCTCATCAAGTGAAAGATTAGTATTTTTTAATATTTTCATATAATCAAGAAACTCAAATCCATCTCGGAAATGAGAGAATCTTGCTCGCAACCGCGGAAGTAAATACAACACATCTTTTTTTTTTTCTAATTTTTTTTTGTTTTTCAACGGACACGCGTGTCCTTTTGAAATTAAATAGTGTTTTAATTGTATACGGCTTCGGCGTATCCGACACATATCGGTGGAGTATCGGAGGCGTATCTGTGTATCGGATACAGCACGCCTTCATAAATAGGTGTATCGGTGCAACATAGGCTTCAACTAACAAAAGGCTTTGTTCCTATTAAGTGCATCACATTAGTCATTTTTCATAGGTTTTTAGTCATTGAGAAATTTTCGATCTCTGATCGTGAGCATAATTTAATGATGCAATTTTGCGGTGAAATCGCTTGTTAGATAGATTACCCCAGTCAACAATCATAAATCATAACTATTTATCTGTGATGTCATTTAGTGACAGAACTACTGGTTAGAGGACAAATGTCATTCCTTACATGTGAGAGATTATTTGAGAATGAATCGTAGTGATACGCTCGACAAAATATTAGCTCTTTTTGAGTTGAAATTATTATTAAACTTGTTACCCTCGACAAATGATTATGAAGGATGGATTGATATTTGCTTTATATTGTAAGAGGTAGATTTCACTTTAAATGATTTTATATTTTTTAAAATTGGAGATTTTTGATTGTTGTCGAGATTCAAGCTTGAAGTAATTTGCTATGGGATTTGAAGCTATTTTGAAATATTTAGTCACCTCTAAGGAGATCTATAATCAATACAATCATTAGCAGGTTATTTAAATGATTTTATTATTTAAACCTTATCAACTTTGCTTGCTTGTTAGTCGAGGATCAAGTTCAAGAATTAACTTTGTGCACTACAATATGAGTGATTAACTCAAGGGTTTATATTTTTGTAATGAATTTCATACATAAAAGACATTGAAGGCTTAATATGATCATAAAGTCAAATATCTTTATGAGATTTATAATTGTATGTTCATTTGTGAGGATATAATTTATAGTGCACAATTTGAAACTTATATTTCTTTTGAAATGGATAAAATTAAATTTTTTCTTATTTTAAACCATGCAGTATTTTTAGATCTCGGATTTAGGAGTTTGACGTGTTTTGTCGAAACACATAAGAGTATTATGAACTTTTAAAAGATATTTAAAATTTAAAATTAGTTGTGAAATTTTAACATATCTACGTGCTTCTTGGGGTGAGAAATTTAAAATTCATATTTTTTTAGTTCGCACAATAATATCAAATGTTACATATATGTATTTGGCACATTTATCGGAGTATCTGTGGGCATTTTGATTTCAAAATATTTGATTTTCTTGCGCAATTTTTAGTTTTCATGGGTCATGTACTTGTATGGTTCTCAATGTACTTGCATTTGCACATTTCTCAGGACATTTTAATAGAATTTAAAAGTCTACTCAGTGGGTGCATATGATTTAAAAATACTTGGATCTTATCATTTTATGCGCCTTCACAGTACTTGTATGAATTTTGATACATTGTATTGGGATTGAAGATTGTCTGTAAAATTTGCCTAAATCCTGAAAATTATCGAATCTAAAGTTTGGCATCTGCATGCATATTTTGTTGTTAGGATACTTGCAAATTTTCCATTTTTTAATTTTTAGTGATTGCCTTTTGCCTACCTGCATGAAAATGTTGAGGATGTGGTGGGGTAGAGAGCAAATTTAGGACGAGTTGAAATCTCTGCACATTTTCTGCACCATCCTTTTTTTATGATTTAAAAATAATTATTTTAATAATTTTGATTCCACAGGGAACCATTTCTTTCCTATAAATAAGAGGTGTAGCCTAATTTATTTTCATCATTTTTTTGGGTTTATCACTTGGTTCGTTCTTATGGTTTCTCGTGAGTTTAGGGAGCAGGGCGTATGATAGTGAGGTTTTGTTTGCATTGCTAGTGAACTTTCAAGTGTTTCATATATCCTTATAGGTTCATTTAATTTTTAATTTTATGCATTCTTTTCATTCTGGGTTCACATTTATTCTTATTTGGTTTTTGACTTTAGCCACGTTTATGTCTAGAGTTTTCATGTATGTTGTCTTTTAGAGTTCATTAGCTCCAAGTTCCAGCAGCCTCCTAGCATGTGCCCCACTTAGGGTAAAGCTATTTGGAGTCTGGAGTTGCTCACCACACTAGAAAATGTGTGTATGGTCGGTATCCTATAACACCATGATTGAAATTTCAAAGCCCATTGCACCAAGGAAGGCGCACAAGGAGTACTTACATGAGAGAATTTGTAACAACATATTAACTTTCCCTCCACGTTAAAAGAAGCGTGTATAAGGCCTGCCCATTGCATCACGAGCATCCACCTATGAGTTTTCCCGTCCACACCATAGGCTCTGTTCATTTGGTCAAACATGTCATCAACATGATTTGAGGAGTTTTAGATGATTGCGCTATTATACCTGCACGCACAAAGTAAAGTCGACTGTGACAAGGTGAACAATGAGAATATATATATAAACCTCTTTTTTCTGATATAAAAAATGATGTTTATAACTTAAATAAATCATTAAAAATAATTTTTTAATTTAAAAAGATTAAGTTTGTTTAATTTGGTAAAAATTAGATGGTTATATGGATTGAACTTAATTAATCCATTGATTAATGATTACTGTTTAACTGATCAATTAATAAGTAGTTACGTGATATTATTATTATTGTTGTTGTTGTTATTGATTTATAAAAAAATTCTACAAATTGTATTTAGATTTCCTATGAGTTTAAGGCAATAAAAGGTATTAATAATAATCAAGTGGGATGTGGAAGAACCCTAAATGATAAGATGGATGTATGGTTAAATTGAGAAGAGCAGAGAAAAAATCATATTAGAGAGATGTAAATGTTAGTGCATAGTGAAAACAATATGTTATCATATAGTCAAGCTAAAGGCATACCTATAAACAGGAACCTACAACATCTAATCAACCTGCTCTTTTCATTTCCCTTCCTTGAAATCAACACATGCATGTATAGTAAGTGTGAGCATCATGAAATCTGCAATAATTTATAATGTAATGAACAAAAAGCAATATACGAACCAATTTATTTTCATATTGTAAATAGTAAAACATGTTGTAAAGAAAATTCTACAACAGAATACACAATCAGTGATGCTTTATCAAGTTTAGGATATCAATACAAACTTTTATGTTAATAAAATACATCTTAATTCAAAGTATAAGCATTATATCCTCTTACAGTTATTGCATTATAATAAAACAACAGAAATAGATAACATTTGAAGAATACCACTCAACTTTTCCTTACACTCTTAATACATCACAGTTCTCATAGATATACTTTCTCAGGTCATCCCTCCCATTTGTATTCTGTTACGCCGGCCCATCCTGGGCCGGCTGGACCGGTCCACCCTGGACCGGTCTTGGCTTACAGCCGGCGGAAGAAAGCAGCCAGGGAGGGGGCGGAAACATCAAGGGGGGCCCACTTGATGTAAATTCAATTTTGGGAGGGAATATTTGAATGAGAAGGGTAATTAGGTAAATTGTAATCCATAATACTAATCTTATTGTTAGCATTGGAATTTCTCGTTGAAACCACTCATGTACGCAAAGTAAGACTTATTTGATTAATTAATGATCTCAACCTCTCGCATGTGCTTAGACCTAAGCTATTTTATCACCTTAATGTTATCTTATCGTTTACATCAATAGAGGTTTTTGCTTAACATTGCTCTCTAAAAATTTACAAGTGCAAGCTTTCTTAAGCAAGTCATTTTCGCATGGATTGTATCACATCATGTACTCTCATTATACTATTTTGGCATTTAAAAGCTCGCTAAAATTTCCAAAATATCACATAATTAAAGTACCTTGTGAAAACTCAATATAATTATACTAATATATGCAGAATAAATAGGGCTACAATACACCAAAATTTATACAGAGATAACTTCATTTTGTAAAGTTTGGCCAAATTAAAAACAAGAAATTTGATGAAAAAATAAAATCATCAGAAATTGATGTAGGGTTACGAAAGCTTACCTCGAGTCGGGTAATTTTGTCAATTGGTCTGCATGGCAAAAATAACCCTAAGATCTCTTAGATTGGCTTTCTTTGCTCACTCTCTCTCGTTCTCTCATTCTCTTGTTATCTTCTTCTCATACCAATTGAAAGCAAAAAGAGGCATTTTGAAGTGCCTTGGATAAGCTTTAGTGCTATATATAAAAAAATTGAAATAAGGGTATATTTGTAATTTCATAGATTGTTTTGTTTTAGATGTAAAATTATTTAAATCCCTTTATATTTTGAAATCCAGTGCTATTAAAATTATGAAAAAATAAAAATTAAGTAATACATCATGTCTATAAGACTGGCAAAATTAGTTTGCAAAATAAATTCTAGCTGGTTCTTGAAGACTTGTTTATATCGACACATGTAAATTTCTTAAAGAGTTGAAATCAAAGAATCAACTTTCTATTTTCATAACTAAGATGCCTATAAAAAAATCTTCATAAAATAGAGCATTGAATTTTATATAACGCAATTAAAATAGTTTTTTTTCTAAATTGAGCATTGAATCAAAAATTTCGTATGAATACCTCAGGTTAAATTCGTTCTAATAATAATTCCAAGGAATCATCATATTACTGTTCTTTTGGCATCCTTTTGTATAAGTATATAAATATTAAAATTTTTGGAAACATAGTTGAAACGATGTCTTAGAGCAGTATGTGAATTAAACATGCATATATAAAACAAACTTAAAGCAAACTAGCATTCAAGGATATTATGAAAATTTTATTAGATAGAACTGTACCTGTGGATATATATATATATATATATAATTAGATAGAACTGTACCTGTGGATATATATATATATATATATAATCTGCTGCTTCTCTTCGACACTGATAATTGTGCTTGCTTTTGATGGTTTTGCATGGTGCTTAATCTATATATTTTTTGTACTGATTGACTCTATTGGGCGCCATTGAAATATCAAGTATTGAAGATTTAATCATAGCGCTAGATTTACAGAGTTAAATACGATTTCATTTGGTACTTTAAATTTGATGATAAAATGCTGGCCATCAAGTAGATAGTCTGTGCTCCTCGTTCTATTTTCAATTTCCTTTTGGTTTCTGCTACTTATTACAGTAAGTGCATTGCATTATGAAGCTTGGCTTACTTAACGATGTGTTTGAACAGTTATAACAACAAAGAAATTGCACTGAATTGCGGCAGCATGTTGAGGGAATGCATTAAATATCCAACGCTTGCAAAGTAAGCTTCTTGCATCCATTGTTTTACTAGTTCTTATGTTGTCACTTAATCCAGGTGATCTCGACATTATAACTTTTACGTAACAATTAAATGTTTTCGTATTATGGTAAATGTTTTCCTGAAGTGACGATCATTTCCTAAGGATTACACTTTACTCCATCTTTCAGTTTCATAAACATTTTGAAGAACTAACACTTGGTTTTTCATATAAATTTTTTCATAAACTACTTTGGTTTTCATGATGCATGGGTACAACAATGATTTTTTACACAAACCACTTCATTTTTTTGATTCATTTACGTCTAGATCTGTTTCATATGGAAAGGAAAAAATCCTTTACTGATGTGTTGTATCTTCACGTTAAGATATCAATTTTAGTCATATCCCATTTATAAGAATTGTTTTCATGTTTATGGATCTTGCTCGTTGCCGGCACAAAAGTTTCGTAGAGTGTCATGACTTTTAACTTCTTGTGAGTGCTCAACATAGAAGCCCAGATTGCTCTTTTTAGTTCTTCGTGGTTATGAGGAAAGAGATTAAATTAACTTTATTTATGAGTTCATGTGAGGGGGTGGCTGTGGGTTATGCAAACCGTTGGAGTTTCTCTTATCATCTCTTCTTCTTATCTCCATCTGTTGATGGTTCATGTTTCCTTCGTTTTTATCCCACTTTCCTCATGTCTGTCCTCCTAACTAGTAGAGTTGGATATGCATTTTCAAAGAGGAGATGAAAAGGGAAAAAAAATCCATGATATTGACAGATTCATGAAATGAATTCTTATTGGATACATTGAAGATTGAATTAACACTGTAACTTCTTTGAATTTGGATTTATAAGTGATTGCCCTAATACTCTTTATGATTACATATGGTCCTGCCTTATAGTTAATATTTTAGAGGTTCTTTTAGAAATCTTATCAGGATTTAGCTGTATTATTTTTTTATTACTTAGTTTGAATGTCACATAACTCTTATTCACATCAATAATAGAATTGTTTCATAATTAACAATTAATTACATATAAATATTCTCGTGCAAATCATGTAGTAGCAAATGATTGGGCAAACTAACTAAGTTGGTATTTAGGAAGCTCAACATGATCTATGAGTTTTTTAGGTTTATACTCTATAATAATTTCAAATAGGTTTATATATATATATATATATATGCAAACTCAGCTGCAGGCAATATCAAAGCGTAGCTAGATGCATGTTCTTAATTAGACCTCACAACTGATCACCTTGACTCATATTAATTACTATAGTTTTTTTTTTTTCATTATATTATAGGTGATAGTCATTTCAAAATTTAGTATTTTAGTTGTATCCCCTCCTTCTATAGAGTTTTTCAAAAGTAATTCATGAATTTTACATTCATATTAGACACGATGATTTTAGGTCATTCATATTGAGAAAATGATCAAATGGTCTCTTGATTATAAAAAATCAAAATAATTCTTTGTCCCTTTATTTTTTGTCAATGACTGGCCACTAATCTTTTATCAAGAAGGACATGATTAGAAATGTCTAAACTTTCATTGCCATGTTATGCATATTTTGCTTGAAATCTTTTACGACCTTTATAACAGTCGTTTGTGAGATTAATAAATAGATCTAGCTTTTCTACTGGAAGTCTTATTGTTGTTTTGATGATTGACATGCTTTCTTATGGAAAATAAGCTTTGATTTTGATTATCCGATGCATTTTGATTTGTAGTGCTCTTTCAGATATGTTCTGGAGTCAACTAGCTTTGAACTATTCTTCAAGTATGTGGAATTGCCAAACTTTGATATTGCTTCTGATGCTCTTTCTACATTCAAGGCCAGTTCCTTCTTTATTGATATCTTACTGAGATCTATTGATTAAGGGATCCTGCAAGCTACATTTTCTTTGTTGATGCATTCTGATTATAAAAAAAATATTAGCAGGACTTGCTCAGTAAACATGAGACAGAAGTATCACAATTCTTGAGTGACCACTATGAGCAGGTTGGCCAATAAATGATTTTTGTTTCTTTCCTTGATTCTGCAGATTATTTTGTCAAGTTTAAAAATGGTTGCTCTTTGTTTGGCAATTGCAAATATATATGTGTGTTCTATGTTTTGTTTTCATTATCTGATTAAGGGTTATTTTTCCAGTTCTTTGAGCTCTATGATAAACTTTTGACATCTTCAAACTATGTTACCAAAAGACAATCGTTAAAGGTTTGAAAAGTATAAAATGTAGTTTATTACCCCCCATGATATTGCCTCTTGGAATAGAAATTAACTTGTGAAATGTATTTTAGCTTCTCTCGGAATTTCTTTTGGAAGCTCCAAATTCACAAACAATGAAACGGTACATCTTAGAAGTTCGTTACTTGAAGACATTGATGGCATTGCTCAAGGTACTGTTGCCATTGTTTTTTTTTTTTTGGTTCTCTATATTCTATTTAGTTAATCTCATATGCTTAATATTTCTGAATATTTGATTAAATGTTCTCATACAACATTGAAATCAGCTTGATATAAGCATTATTACCACTTGATATAGTCATTGATGTTAAAGTGCATGGTGCATTGCTCGCTTTAGAAGAAAATCGCTTGACTCCACTTGGATGTTCTTAGTAAATGTGCGCGTTGGTTATGAATTTGAGTTTCTTTTTATTATGCCTATTTTACTCTGTGGTTAGTTTTATTTGGCTTGCTTTCTTCATTTTTTCTCTTGCTGTACCTTTGGTTTGATCTTTGGATAAATTTTTGAACTACTTACTCTTTAAAAAGAAATTAATTATATAAAAAAATTGAAGCAGTTACATTCGCCATGTGAATCGGCGACTGCCCTTACGTTGTGAAGCTAGTCACCACTTTAATAGGTGAATGGTTTTGCACATTTTATCTTGGTTTCCTTTCCCGTGCTCGCCCGTCTGTTATTCATCTCCATTTTCTTCCCTTATTTCTTTGCCAAAGTCGACGGTGCCCGAAGTCCCTTTGCCTGATTTTTTCAAGCCCAACGGTTTTTGGTTCGTTCTCCTTTGCTTCGCGGGTTGATTAGGTACACATATATATGTATATGTATATTAATTTTTTTGTGTGCAGAAATATAAATCTGTGATTTTTTTTTAAGCTGAGAAATGTAGACCTGGAAATAAATTTGTTAAAAATTGTAGACCTGGATGAAATATTAGGTGCAATAATAGTTTAAATGTTAAATCTTTTTTTTTTTTGTTTTGGAAAATTTGTGTCAGTTTTGTAGATTAAAGGTTCATGTTGCTGTTGTTGATTGTTGAGTGTTGATGTTGTTGAAGGTATTATAAATGATTTTATTCAATACTGATGGCAGATTCTATAGATTATTGTGCATTAATGTAATTATTATTTTTATGATGATTTTTGGAAAAGAAGTGTAACATTTATATCTTAATGTACTTAATAAACATGAAATATTAAATTTTTACATTCATATAGATTTGATGGATTTATAAAAGTATGAACTCGCATAAACATGAAATTTATATATTTAGTGGAGCAAGTCAACACATCTATTGATACATTGCTTTATAATGTTAATTTTATTTTAAGTTAATTAAATTAAATTTATCTGAGGTGATGTGACCTATCAAAGTTAGAGATCCTTTTTATTATTCTAATGTCTTGGCTTTGTTTGCTTGGTTTTTTGGTTTGGCTAGCCAATGTGTTTTAACAAATTTTAATGCTAGATCTATCAATTATATAGGTTGAAAATTTTTGGCAAGTTTTAATTATATTTTTAAATATATGATAGAAAGATAATATATGCATTGACTCTATTTTGACTTGGCTAAAATCATACCTCCTATTTAAAGTACTCTTTTGAATTCAAGAAATTAGTGAAGATGATGAAATATCTTTTTATGTTTATTTTGTTATTATGATTGTGATGTTAATTATGTTTTAATGTTAAGCTGTTTAAAAAAATATTTTATTATGATTAACTCCAATGTAAAATTGACTTGATTTTTGATCCAATAATAGTTTGAAGAAAATCTTATAAGTTTAAATTGCTCCTCAATTTTTATTTTTAACTAATTATCAGACACTAATTAATTTACCGTAATAAAAAAATAATATATATTCAATAGTTAAGTTTTTTATATTATGAATTTTAGATGAGTATATGCTTATCCATAGTTATAGTCTCAGTCAATTGAACTTGCATTCATTTAACTTTACACTTTCATTACAATAAGTATTTGAGATGCTTTACTTCCCTATAGTTTAGGGCTGTTAAAATGGGTTTTCGGGTTGGATTCGGGTCAAACTTGGAATTGACCCGGGTTCAAACTGGTTGACCTGAACCCGACCCAATTTTGAAAATGGTTCAAAAACTCAAACCCTGACTTAATCCGCCGAGTTACTGGGTTGACCTGATCCAACCCGCGAACCTGACATACGGTCAATGAAGTCCTGGTGCGAGCGCGAGTCTGGGTGCACCAGTACAGAGTCCGAATACGAGTGCGGGTCCTTGTCCACCTCGCTGGTGTTGCGTGTAGAGAGGTGGAGAGCGGAGTCTGGAGACTGGACGGTGGGAGGGCTCACTGGCTCAGAGTCGCATGCTGCGTAGTGGTGTTGTGTGCGAAGATGTAAATAGCAGTGCGGCCTACGTGCGGGCATTGCGGTGCGGAGTCTGGATGGAGGGAGGGCTTGCTGGTGGCCCAGCATAGCGAACGGGTTCGCTGGTGGCCTGGCGTAGCGAACTGATGCAAAGTCCGGACCGTAGGAGGACTTGCGGGATGCAAGATCTAGGGCAGAGTTTGAGCACGGGTTCATGCTGCAGAGGGCAGAGTCCAGGTGTAGAGAGTGCCTGAGTGCAAACGAGTCATTTCGGGTTGATTTTGGGTTTCTAGTTGAACCCGGACCTGACCCAATTTTATAAACGGGTCAAAATCTCGAACTTGAACCTGACACGTATTGAAAACGAGTTGATTCGAACTAGAATTTTTCAGGTCAGGTTAGGGTAGGGTTTCGTGTCGGGTCAAGTTTTGACATCCCTACTATTGTTATTGTATGAGGGTCAATTAACTATTGATATGCACTTTGCCCCAACATATCTTGGTGGGCGAACAGACCACTATAGATACCTATAAACTTGGATCAATTAAAAATATTAGTTGTTAGAGCTCTAAAGTTAGATTCAACTAAAGTTCAGGTTAAATTGGTTTGTCGGCTTCCCGTTAGAGATGCGTTCATTGCATCATACATTGATAATGATGTCTGTGAAGTTGTTATGCATCATTCTTCTACTCAATTTCTAATTATATATGTTGAGGTTGAAGAGATTAGTGCTCCTCAAATAAATGAGAATAATATCACATGTAATATGGAGAAGAACATAGCTTGCTTTGGGGTTGAACAACAGATTAATTATTTGGTTCATAAATCTATGGGAGGATCATTTATATAGTAAGTGCAACATGTGAGACATAGTTAAATTTTTTTTATTTCTTATGTTATCGGTGCACGTACATATATAAATTTAAATAATGTGTGTGGCAGGTTAACTGCAATTCATAGGCATGTGGAAAATCAAACTGAGCATTTAGAACCTTAACCTATAATTGTTGAAAGTTATGTAACAATGAGCAGTGTCACAAGTGATGGGTCCAGTGATAATTCAAATGATGCTGAATTATAATATGACAAGTTTGGGTTAGAAGGTCAGCTTGTAGTACATGAACTCATAAAGGATTATTATGCGAGGATTATAAGCACTGTCGATAGAATGATTAACATGAACAAATTAATGGGTATGTGCATGAATGCTGAATAGTGGATAATGAGTTGAATTTTGAAGATACCATGGAGATATCAATGACAACTCTTGCAGTTAAGATTCCTTATGAAATATTAGGTGGAATGTGTTATCCAAAAAAAAGTGATCTATGATCTGTTCTTATGTGGTGGTCAATAAAGAAGAATGTTGAGTTTCATGTTATTGCATCAACCTAGAAGATATATACAGTATGTTATATGGATAAATATACACAATTTACATCAATGTTTTTAGCAATTGCACGCTTGTGATAGTCGACATTGGGTGGATCATGAAAGGTATCATCTGTCAGGCATGCACAAACATTTTCAAACCCCATACTTCTAAGTGGATATAGACAATATACTTATAGATTTATCATGCATTTCATACTTCTAGTGATTTGAAGAAAGGTTGACCTTAAACTAAGAGAAATTATCACTTAGATTGAGACAAAGTTTAATATAAAGGTGTCGTACATGAAGCTTGAGATGAAAGATGAAAGTCAATAAAAGTTATTTTTTGTAGGCCGGAGGAGTCTTATCGAATGGTGAATTTATTTATGGTGGTTGTCTCAACCATGCCCAACACAATTTATAGGATACTTTGCTTAGATTTGCAGAGATTTGAGTGGATTTTCTGGGCCTTTGGGCCTTGCATATTGTAGTGGAGGTTTTGTCAGCCAATATTAAGTTTGAATGACACTTTGTTGCTTGGGACGTATCACGGTAACATGATCAACTGCAATAAAGTAACAAACAATGCATTTAACATGATCATCATCCACATATCATATGCAATGAATACAAAATAAACACATATGCCAACAAAAATGAAATTAAACTCACACAATCTAGTGCAACAATGTAAGAATACTATTAAAGGGATGATTTAAAAAAGAAATTCCAAATGATTTTGAAAATAACATTCAACCATTTTGTTACACAATTTCTGCCTTTCAACAACACTTAAAAATTAATCTAAGCTCTATTAGGACAGGTGGCGCGATTATGCCATCGATTTTTAAAAACACTACAAATGCACTTAGACCTTGAAGAGTCTTCATCTATAGTGTTTTTGTATCTCCTAGTTCTCGGTCTATCAGATCTCCTTCTATAATTGAGTGGGAGGAAGTGGGAAAAGTCCTTTAAAAGGATCATGCTCACCCTACTTCTCACCATTTAGATGTTTGTCATTAATATAAAGATGAGAGTAATACTCTAAAATTTTTAGATGAGGTGGTGGTGGTGTATATTCGGTTGGGTTACATCAAGGATCAGCCTTAAGCCCATATCTTTTTACTTTACTCATGGATGTTCTCACTAGACATTTGCAAGAGGATGTACCTTGGTGTATGCTTTTTGCTGATGATATTCTTCTTGTTGATAAGACTAGAGAGGGAGTTGAAGGTAAACTTGAATTATGGAGGTCAACCTTAGAGTCTAAAGGTTTTCGCTTGAGTAGTTCTAAAACGGAATATATGGAGTGTAATTTTAGTAGTAATAGACCTAGTGAGGGGATTGTGACTTTGGGCGATCAAGTCATTAATAAGAGTACACGTTTTAGATATCTTGGATCTATTGTTCAGAGTGATGGTGAAATAGATGGGGATATTATCAGCAGAATTCAAGTTGGATGGTTGAAGTGGAGGAATGCATCGGGCTTGTTATGTGATAGAAATGTACCCCTCAAACTTAAGGGAAAATTCTATAAGATGGTAGTGAGGCCTGCAATGCTTTATGGTGCCGAATGTTGGCCTTTAAAAGAGAAGCATAATACTAAGTTAAGTGTGGCAGAGATGAGGATGCTCAGGTGGATGGGTGGCTTTACCCTTAGAGATAGGATACGAAATGAGCATATACGTGAAAAGGTTGGAGTAGCACCAGTAGAAGATAAGATTAGAGAAAGTCGCCTTAGATGGTTTGGTCACATAAAACGACGGCCTTGCGATGACCCGGTTAGGAGAGTAGAGGTATTAGATTTGACTTATGTTAAGAAAGGTAGGGGTAGACCTAAAAAGACTTGGTTAGAAAATATTAGGAATGACCTTTCTTTATTAGATTTAAACGAGAATTTGACTTTTAATATGACACAATGGAGAAAAAGGATTCATGTAGCCGACCCCACGTAGTGGGATAAAGGCTTGATGTTGTTGTTGGTGGTGGTGTATAGCTTTTAAGTGATCATAGGTGGTGGCTAATGATGGTGGTGGCTGCAGCAAAGGTGACGAACCGAAGCTCGAGGAAATCGAGAGAAAGTTGCTATTACTTGGGGGTGCACAAAGGTGTGATTTGTTTGGGGATTTAGTTTAGGACATTATTTAAATTGGAGCAATATGAGGCTTGCATTGAGGCCCGCCTTAGCGCAATTTCAATGAAAAACGTTTTGAGGCTTATGCCTCGAGCTTTTTTTATGAGGCTCATGCTTCATCTTGGCTGAGGCCCGCCTTGAGGCGCACCTCGCCTTGCTGGCATGATTTTTATTTAAAAATTAGCTAAATCCTATACAAAAGCCCCAAAAAATCATGTCCTCTTGCGCTCCAAAGCCGCATTAACTTCCTCTCAACTATCTCGACCTCCAGCTCACCGCCTTCGCCGTAGCCACCATCGTCATAGCCGCCGTCGGGGATCACTTCAAATCCGCATACCGCCACCACTCCTATAAAAAAATTAAGTATTACTCTTATTTTATTTTGATGAAAAACATTTATGAAAGAGGAAGATGGTTGAAATAAATAAAGAAATAGATTGGTAGGTATTAGACCCTATAGGATGAGGCAAAGGAGAGGCCAATTTGTTACGTCGACTCAAATAAAAATCCCCTTAGTAATGATAGTATAGATGATTTCTAATTTTTTGTCAATTATTTTAACTTTATTAGTAATTAAATGTAGATGAGTAGGAAACTAAGAAAGAAAAAATTTAGTGTTAAACTTGATGCTATATGATACGTTTATGCAATTCATATATTATATGTTGTTTTTCTTATGTGATATTTGGATTTCAATTCTATTTCATATAATTTATTACTTATCACTTTGCATTTTGTGTAATTTTTTGTTTCATATGTATATAAATTTGTTACTTCATAGTTCAATAAATAGTTAATATACCATCCTTTAACATATTATTGGGGTATTATATAAAAAATTATTTTTAACTTTTATTTTTTACTTTACGCAATTTTTAGATTTTGAGGCTTAAGCCTCAAAACGCCTTGAGGCTTATGTCTCGCCTCATGAACAAAAAACACCTCAATACTCAATTACGCAATTTTAAACCTTGGTTTAGGATTTAGATAAGTTTTAAGAAAAAATATTTAGAGTGAGGCGTACAACTCATGCCAGTGATACGAGGCAGGCCTTCGCCAAGCTGAGGCACAAGCCTCATAAAAAAAGCTCGAGGCGTAAGTTTCGAGGCATTTTCACTGGAATTCTGCTTAGGCGGACCTCAAGGTGAGCCTCATATTGCAATATTTTAAACAATGTGTGTAACATTCCTTAGTGTAGTACTTTGATATGAAGTTGAACTAACTGCGCCGAAATACTACTAACAGCTCATGGCATGAAGGCATATGGTGAAGCTATGGTTTACTACATGTGCATGAGCATGTTCCATTTTGGCCAAATGTAATTTTAAATGACTTACTTGACATGTTAAAAACTTTGAAACTCACTGTAAATGATGCGTCGGTTATGGATACGTCTAGCCTCCTGTTCTATCCTGTTCAAAGCAGTGTGAACTTTTTGGGAAAATGTGTCACCAGTAGTATTATCTTGCACACTTTCATATGTCGAGCATTTCATAAATAGTTTAATGGTGTAGTAATATATGGAAGTTATAAAGGCTTGTAATTATAAACCACTTGCATGCCTTAGCAAATCTGTGAATGATTCTGATGCGTAAATCATACTTAAAACCCCCATGTGGCTCAACATCCATCTTGATGTGAAACCATATGCGGTGAAACATGACTTGTACGTTAGAGATTAAAGAGAGTTTAACTTTGCAATGTTAACGATAAAATCTAGCTTACTCAAGTAGGATTCAAGAAAATTCGTGATAGATTATGTTAACGACAGTGATTACATTTAAGAATTACAAGAGTCTTGCAAAAGATATCCCAAAATAAACTAGATAATTCAAATAGCTACTACTAAAGCCACACGTTTAAAGTTTAGATCATTCACCTTGAGATCCGTCACTCGTTTTGAAAGTGGTGGTTAGCGGAAGAGAATCGAAAGTAGACTTAGCGATGCCACTAATATACAAGTGATCTTGAGAGGACTTGTCGCCGGGAAAGAAGCCGGATTTGGAGGAGCGGGTGGGCGGCTGTCAATGATCCACTCGGAGTCGGGATGTTGCTTGTCGATGACAATTATGAGACTCGGTAGGATCAGATCCAAGTAGGCTCCAACAATATCGTCGTCGGAATCAAATCCCGCGTCGAAGAACGGCGATCGTTGGATGTCGAGGTTGCCGTGAGCGTCGAACACAAGTCCCCATTCAAACTGAGGTCCGCCATGCATGGTGGTCGTTAGAGATGAAGCCAAAGAGGGGGAGAGAGAGAGAACAGTGAGCAAAAGAGGGAGGAGAGCCACGGGTTGGAGAGGGGTAGTGGGAGGGTGGAGCTATGGGGGAAGAGAACTTAAAATCTGAATTTTAATTCAGATTTCCGAAATAGGAGAACTCTTAATTTTAATTTCAGATTTTTTTGAATTTGAAATTAAGATTAGGAGGGAAGGAATTCATGGATCAATTAAGAAAATTAATAGGGGGAAGAGAGAGGAGTGGCCGGCCAAGAGAGAGAGAAGGGAAAATTAATTTTCAATAGGTGGGGCCCCTGGTTAAGTAATTAAATCCTAATCAAATTCTGAAATAATAATTTCAGATTTAATTGGGACTTAAGTAACTTCCCAATTTGGTTTAAAATGAGAGGGAAAAGAATTTCAAATTTCAAAATAGCTCTAAGTGTCATTAATTACATTGCCTTAGGATGAATGCTTGATTAGGCAGGTAATTAAATCACAGGAATTGGAGTTCACGGCTTGGGAAAAGCTTGGATTGACCGGCTGCCAGAGAACTGCAGGGAGACGGGGGGCTGGAGGCTCACGGCTGGCTGTTTAGCCGTGGGGTTGGGAGCAGTAAGGGGAGGGGTGGTTGCACGGGAAGATTACCAGGCCGGCTGCCCAAGGACTGGAGGCTGGACGGGCCGACGGTAGGCAGTCAGGTGCTCGACGGCTTGGGTGGCTTAGGGCTGAGCGGAGGCAATTGCAAGGGGAGAAAAAGAGGGAAATTGAGGGATTGACTGATTCCAAATTTACTAACCTTGAATGTCTTCTCGTTGAATTTCCACAAGATTAGTTAGCACGAACTAGAACTCACAAAGAGATCTAGTCTTCTCCGGCGAACTCACTAAGAGATCGAGGAGGGTGAAGAACTCACCAAGAGATCTTCTTGAACTCACAAAGAGAACACATAATGGTAAATTTTCATTTCATCAAAAGCTAAACTATTACATAAGAAAAGGGCCATATAAATAGGCCTCAAAACGACAAAAAAGTAAAAGACTAAAATACCTCTCGGGCTACAATAACGACCAAATACCCATAAGGGTTAAAATGGAAAAACATAAAAATCAAATAAACTACTACTTAAAATGATGAAAATAAAGATCATGATCGTGGCCGTCGATCTCCGGCATCTCCTGATGGTACACGTGTCGCAATCTCTGACGATGTCCTCATCACATCTACTAACATTGGGTTCAATTAACTATTGGTAGACCTCTGCTTCACGTTAAAAATATCTATCTTGTACATATGAAATGTATGTACATCATTTATACTTTTGGCTAAATACCTCTTCCGACACAAACTCAATGTCAGATATGCCTATCCCACAAATGATTTTCTTAAAATTTTCTCTCAGGTCTCTTAAATAGGTGTGATGAGTAACTTCTGAAAAACATCTCTACAACCATGCACCAACCCTACATGTCTGTCTGATATAAATCACAAGTTCTCCCTCAATTGTACATGTGGAAGCATTCCAGGAATTAAGATCACGTTGCATGGCATTCAGATTCAACAATAGCAATTGCAAGAGTGAATAGACCGTTATTCACATCAACTGCATTTAGTAGTGTACTGCGATACTTCTTTAGCAAGAAAGTGTCTAGCAAGAAAATGCCGTCCAAACTTAAGACAAGCCAACAGAACCTCCACCCTAATATGCATGGCTCAAAAGCCCCAAAAAATATGCTCAAATCAATTTGAATATGAGCAATTTATCCTGTAGACTATGCTAGACATGATTGAAACAACAACTCTATAAACAAATTCACCGTTCAATAAGACTCCTCCCAACAACCTATAACGACTTTTATTGACTTTCTTCTTGCCTCCAAAGCTTTCATGTGCGACACCTTTATATTAAACTTTGCTTTTACCCGAGTGATAATTTCTCTTAGTTTCAGGTCAATCTGTGTTCAAATCATTAGGAGTATGAAAAGCGTGATGAACCTAAATGTACACTTCCTATGTTTACTAAGAAGTATGAGGTTTGAACATTTATGTCGTGCCTAACAGATAATAACTTCCATAATCCACCCAAGCGTCGACTAGCACAATCATGCAATCACCAAATGCATGGATGTAATTATGCACATAACATACTATATATATCTTCTGGGTTGATGCAACGACTTAAAATTCAACATTATTCTTTATAGAACACCCCATAAGCATAAATTGTAGATCTTATTTTCTTGGATAACACATCCTTTCTAATGTTTCATATGATATCTCAACTATGTGAGCTGTCCTTGCTATCCCCGTTGCATCATCAAAATTCAGCTCATTATTTCTCTTCAACATTCATGCATATACCCTCAAATTTGTTCATGCTAACCATTCTATCGACAGTGTTTGTAGTCCTTGCATAATAATCCCTTCTGAGTTTATATGCTACAGACTGACATTCTAACCCAAACCCTCCATATTCCAATTCAGTATCATCTAAATTATTACTGGACTCATCAATTGTGCTGTTGCTCATTGTTACATAACCATCAACAATTATAAATTCTAGCTGTGAATGCTTAATTTGATTTCCACACCCCTACGAGTTTCTGTTAACCTGCCCAAAACATACTTCAAATATATGTAAGTCAACTTATAACATAAGAAATTAAAAAAAAAAACATAACTATATCTCATATGCTATACTTATGTGTAAAGAATTCTCCCATAAATCTCTGAATTAGATAATTAATATGTTGTTTAAACTCCAAAGAAAAATTTATGTTCTTCTTTGTATCACATATTATATTATTCTCTTCATGGCATTGAGGAGCACTAACCTCTTCAATCTCTTAAACCTCAATATAAACAATAAAAAATTGAGTGGAGGCAAGATGCATAACAACTTCATAGATCTCATCATCATTAATGTATGATTCAATGAACGCATCTCCAACTAAAGCTGACAAATTAATTTTCCCTAACATTAGTTGAATCTAACTTTATGGCTCTAACAACTAATGATTTTAATTGTTCTAAGTTTGTGTTCATTGGTATTTGCACCGGTCTATTTCGCGCAGCAAGATATGTTGGGGCAAAGTGATCATCAATCATTAGTTGATCCCCATACAATAACAACGGGGAAGTAGAGTGTCTCAACATCCTTCTTTTTATAATGAAAGTGTAAACTGAAATGAATGCAAGTTTAATTGACTGATTATAACCGTAGATAAACATATACTCATCTAACATTCATGATATAAAAAATTTAACTATTAAATATACATTAAATTTTTTTACAGTGAACGGATTAGTGCCTAATAAATAGTTAAAAATAGAAAATGATGAGCAGTTTAAATTTGTAGGATTTTCTCTAAACCATTATAGGATAAAAAGTTATGCTAATTTAAATTTAGAGTTAATCATAATAAAATAATTGTTTTAATAGTTTAACATTGAAACATAGTTAACACCACAATCATAATAACAAAATAAACAGAAAAAGGTATTTCATCATCTCCACTAATTTTTTGCGTTCAAAGAAACACTTTAAATAAGATGTCTGATTTTAGCTAAGTCAAACTAGGGCCAATGCATACAATATCTTTCTATCCCATATTTAAAATTATAATTAAAACTTATCGAAAAAATTGCAACCTATAGAATCGATAGATCTATCATTAAAACTTGCTGAAATCCATTGGTTAGCTAAACCAAAAACCAAGCAAATTGAACCAGAACATCAGAATAATAAGGAACACCTTCTTTGATAGGCCATATCATCTAGATAAATTTAATTTAATTAACCTAAAATAAAGTCAAATTATGAAATAGAATTACGTTAGAAATCAATGCATTAATCGATGTGCTAATTTGCTCCTCTGAAAGTATAAATTTCATGTTTATGCGAGTTCATACTTTTATAATTTCTTCAAATCTATATGAATGTAAAAAATTTAGCTTCGTTGAATTTAACATTTTATTCATTAAACATATTAAGATATAAATGTTATATTTTTTGCATTATTATATTAATGCACATTACTCTACGGAATTATCATCAATATTGGATACAATCATTCATAATACATTCAACAAAAAAAAAAACAATAATATTGTCAACTTTTATTCTACAATACTCACACAATATTTAAAAAAAAGATCTAACATTTAAACTGTTCTTGTATGTAGTATTTCATCTAGATCTATAGTTTTCAACATATAAATACACTTCCACGTCTACATTTCTTAGTTTAAAAAAAATTATAAACCACAGATCTACTTTTTAGCACAAACAAAAATAATTTTCCTATATATATATATACATATATATATATATATATATACATATATATATATATATATATA
>NW_021318968.1:524815-564447 GCF_001605985.2 Dendrobium catenatum | reverse complement strand
CTTCGCCCCTCAAGACATCCACACTTAGATCTTCTAACTGTAAGTCTGATAATGACAAATCTGTCTCATCTCCTCAATAACACCATCAAGTAAATTGAAAATGAATGTAGCATTTTTCACCTCCTCTGAAGCATCAACTGATCGTAAGAACACCGTGCCGTAGGGATTGTTGACAAGGATGTTAATCCGTCCATAGGACCCCGTGCACCTCTACTATGTATAGTGGAGGAAGAGCCCTTTCCACTCTCGCTCCCAAAATAAGCACCATGCTCGACCCTTTCATCAAATTGCTCCTGTTGTAAGTGTTTAGCAGTGGTAGTTTTCTTCATGTAAGCACTTATTTCTTCCTTCACATTGTCCGGCACTTTTGCACAGGGTGCTACATTTTTGTGCGAGCATGATAGGTGTTCCTTCATGCGGGTAACACCTCCCTTCACCACTTTATCGCAAAAATTGCATTTCAAATAAACATAGCTCTTCTCTCCGCCGCCTATGTCAACTTGTACACTATATTTCCAAGAAGGGTCCCTCCGCAATGACGCAGACCCCTTTTCCTTGCCTCTAACCATGATCCCTAATGTAAAAATCCAAAATCAAACAAAATAATTCAAAAAATCATAAACCCTAGATTCCCTTTAACTTGAAAAATCTAACCAAAAACTAAATAAAAATACCTAAAATCGTTTGTGGACTTCTCCTAGAAGGCGGCCGGACGCTTCAAGTTCACCGGAGAGAGGAGGCGCCGGCGAGAGAGGCGGCGGGATTGGAGGCCGACCGTGCGGGCTCCTCTATTTTTCACGAACTGGAGCTTACGGGCGGCAGATTTCAGGAAATAACTGGGCCGAACGGGTGTGGGGGAAAAGAAGGGGTCATTTTAAGTGGGTGGGGCCTTTTGGCTGAGGCGTACGCCTCCCTCAAAATTGCGCAACCGCGCAACTGAGATGCGCCTCAGCCAATGTGAGGCGTACGCCTCAACAAGTCCCCGAATTGCGTCCGCCTCGGGGCGTTTTTGGACAAAATTGCGCAGAGGGGCGCGCCTCTTGTTGCGCAATTTTAAACAGAGATGATATTCTTCTTGTTGATAAGATTATAGAGGAAGTTGAAGGTAAACTTGAATTATGGAGGTCAAGCTTAGAGGCTACGGGTTTTCTTTTGAGTAGATCTAAAATTTAAAACATGGAGTGTAATTTTAGTAGTAATAGATCTAATGGGGGAATTGTGACTTTGGACTATCAAGTCATTAGTAATAGTGCCCATTTTAGATATCTCAGGTCTATTGGCTACAGTGATGGAGAAATAGATGGGGATATTATTAGTTGAATTCAAATTGGATGGTTGAAGTTGAAGAATACACTGGGCCTATTGTGTGATAGAAAAGTACTCCTCAAATTTATGGGAAAATTCTATAAGATGGTGGTGAGACCTGCAATGCTTTATGCTGTAGAATATTGGCCATTAAAAGAGAGTGGATGAGTGTAGAATGTTGGCCATTAAAAGAGAGTGCAATGATTTATGCTGCAGAATGTTGCAATGCTTTATACAATTAAGTTAAGTATTGCGAAGATGAGGATGCTCAGGTGGATGAGTGGCTTTAGGGATGCAAGCGAACCAAACGTTTGTCGAGCTACTCGTTGTTTGGTTCGATTAAAGCTCGTTTGTGATCGTTTAATTAGCTAAACAAACAAACTTGAACAATATTTTAAATACTCGATTCTTAAATAAACAAACTTGAACACTAATGCGTTTGGCTCATTTATGTTCGCGAACAACATCATTTGAAGTTCGTGAACAAGCTCGATAAGAAGCTCGATAAAAGCTTGATTCGTGTTCGATTTTGAACTCATGAATAAGCTAGATAAAAATAATTAATATTTGACTATAAAATTAATAAATATAAATAATCATTGCCTTTGTTACATAGACAATTGCTTTTATTATAAATGTGTTTGTTCATAGATTTGTTCATGAACGTATTTGTTTGATAGTTAAAAAAAAATTGTTAAATATGTTCGCGAACAAGCTCGATAAGCACTAAACGAACGAACATGAACTGAACATGAACCGAACATGAACACTCATTAATTTAAATGAATCAAACATGAACACAAACAATAAAGCTCGAACAAACATGAACCAAACATGAACAAGCTGATATTAAATGAACACTCACATACTCGGCTCGGCTTGGTTCGTTTGCAGCCCTAAGTGGCTTTACTCTTAGAGACTAAATGTGAAACGAGCATATTCGTGAAAAAGTTGGATATCTTCCGTGGAAGATAAGATTAGAGAAAGTCCCCTTAGATGGTTTGGTCACATAAAACGTCGTCCTTTTGATGACCCAGTTAGGAGAGTAGATGTATTAGATTTGACCTATGTTAAGAGAGGTAGATCTAAAAGGACTTCGTTAGAAATATTAGAGATGACATTTTTTATTAGATTTAAATGAAAATTTGACTTTTAGCTAGACATAATGGAGAAAAAGAATTCATGTAACCGACCCCACGTAGTGGGGTAAAGGCTTGATGATGTTGTTGTTGTTTGCCTCACGAAGATCTTGTTGCTGACATGATGCGATATTTATTTCTAGGTCGTTTAAAGTGGATCTGTTTCATATATTTGTCGATGCTGTTACCATATACTATGTTTCTTTATAGTTTACTCTTTTGTTTGCTTTCTCTGATGTAGGATTCGAGCAAAAATGTCCAGATATTAGCCTTCCACATTTTCAAGGTGAGTTTATATTTCACACATTTTTTTAACTTCGTACCTGACAGATATGGGTTGTCTCTTACCATCAAACTAACAGGTGATCACAGATATTTATATATACGTATAAATATTTATAGGAAATTACTGTCTTGTTGGGATTTGATATCTCAACAAATATAGTGCTTGAAAGAAAACAAATTTATAAAGTGTAGCATCTGCATGTATAGATTACAGGTAATAATGTTTTGGTTAAGTGAAAAATTGAACCTTTTCAAGTCTTTGTTGGTATTGACAATGGCCAGGGAACCTGTTATATTGATTTTTTGATCCTGTTGATATCTCCTAAACATTTGAATTTGTGTAACATTCTCTAACTTATGACACTATCACATCTCATCCTTAACCTTATCTAAACTATTTGGCTTTTATGAAACCTCCATATCCATTCTTTTCTTGTTGGTGCAAAGTGAAATGCCAATTCTAATTCATGCAAATATTTTTGAACTTTTAACCGTTAACTTTAATTTGTCTCTTTCATGTTCTTTTCATTTTTGTTCTATTTGATGTGATATTTGACCGCATACTTGTTCAACATTGAGCTGATGACTCATGAGCAGTGGTTTGGTTAAGGGAGTTTATTGTAATCGTAGCAAAGCTGGTTTTCCTTTTTACATTCAATCATTTTTAGTTTTATTATTGATCTTAATTTTCTCATTTCTATAATTAGTTATTATGACACCAAATATTTTCATTGTTGTAAGGGGCTTAAGCTTATATAGCTCTGCTGATTAAATCTTTGGGACCTGAGACATTAAATCTAATTCATTCAGAGAAGTTCAATAGGACTTCGACTATATAACTGTTGTGTTTATTTGCTGCCTTCCTGACTAGCGCATTCCATGATTCCGTCCTACTTTCTTGGATGGTCAGGTATTTGTTGCTAATCCAAACAAGCCACGTGAGATTAAAGACATCTTGGCAAAAAATCATCAAGAACTGTTGATGATACTACATAATCTTCCTGTCAGCAAAGGTATGTTTATTTTCAGTTTTGATCCATATAATCTTTTAATAAATTTATTGGCTCTAAATGTTATTCCTCTGGAGGCAGATGTGTTTAACTTAATATAAGCACATTAAACATAAAAGCTATTAAATTAATCGTGGAACTCTCATTTGAACTGAGTGGCAGTAACTCCTATAGCACGGTGGACTTTTCTGTCACTGTACACCAGAAACAAATTCTTAGATTTAACCGTAATAAATCCTCGTCAATAAAATAATGTAATGGATATATCATGTAGAAGATTGGAATATAGATGAGGATATAACTTTTTGATGGTTAAAATAAAGAAGTGTTTTGAAAGTATCATTTTATAACAAAATTTTGTGGAGACTTAGACCAACTATGTTATATGAATCCCAATATTGGGTGGTAAAGAAGTTATTGATAGCCAAGTTCTGCCTGACAGCAATAATAATGTGAAGATGGTGATGTGATAAAATTAGAAAGGCTAGTTTGAGAAATGATTATATTAGATGGATAATGGGAGTATGATCATCAAATGATTAAAACCTACCAGTTATTTGGGGGTTGCATATCTATTGAAGATAAAATTGTAAAAAATAGAGTTTATGTGATTTGCACGTATAATGAAGGGTAGAAAATGTTCCACTAAGATATGTTAGATTAAAATAATGTCAAGTGATTTTAAAGGACAAGGTATAAACCAAATGAAACATGAATAACAATTATGGAAAATCATTTGCAGACAATAAGTTCAATAGGGAAGAATGGAGGATATGACTTAATAAAATGGATCTCAGTTATTTGGGATATGGTTAATGATAGTGATGATGAATGTGCCTTACCCTATTTTGTTTGGGTCACCCTTGTCTCAACTGGTTTGACTTTGATGCTCCATTTGTCGGAAGTTGGTTTTGGAATTATTCTTAGTGCAACTAAGTTCTTCTGGATAGCTCCTAGTTATAGCTGTAGCTATGATGGTGATGTAGAACTAAATGCTTAAAATGAATATAAAAGAATTTGCACAATTCCTTGATAAGAGTAGGTAAGATTATAACTATTAGCAAATTAAAACGATCAAATAAAACATAAGAGCGGTCACTTCTGTTTAGGCTAAGTTACATGCCAAGCACTTGGAAAATCAAAACAATTTAGAAATTCAATAACATGCAAAGTAAATAGAGTTCAACGAAATCCCTAATCTAGCAATTAGATTAGAAACATAGAAAGTACACTCAATCCTATGTTTACTAAGCTTTGACAACGGCGAAATAAAATCCTACGTTTACTAGGATTTGACAGTGGTGCAACTCGACTCCTTGTGGTTCGTCATCACCTACAAGATTAGAGGATTAGAAAGGTAATTGAAGAGGGGGAGAAGTTCACCTTGGTCAAAATCCGGAAACAAGTAGTCGAGATGTTGAAGAAGTTTGTCGTAGGAGATGCCGTATTTTGTTTCCGGGTCAACCATCCATGCTAGAAGTCACTGTTTTGACTTTGGGAAGTGTTGGTCGGCAAGAAGAGAGTTCTCCAATGGTGCTGTAGTAAAAATAGTCCAGCGGAAACTTCTGAACAGCAGTTTGGTCTTTGCAAACAGCAACTATAAGGCTTCTTGTTGCTGGAGACGTGAG
The DNA here is from genome assembly GCF_001605985.2 of Dendrobium catenatum. Lineage (NCBI taxonomy): Eukaryota > Viridiplantae > Streptophyta > Magnoliopsida > Asparagales > Orchidaceae > Dendrobium > Dendrobium catenatum. The sequence continues at coordinate 559,080 of NW_021318968.1, read as the reverse complement.
AGTAGGAGTGGGAAATCCTTGGCTGCAGCACTAGTAAGTAGAAGGCTCTTTGCGGGAGGAATTGTGGGCAGGATTTGGTGGAGAAAACCAATGCAAGGAGCTTGGGATAATTCGGCCAGCAGGGAGTTATGTTGGAGTTTAATTTCCAAAGTAAAAGAGAGGTGTTTTGGAAAGATTTAAAGACGTGGGGTTGAAGGGAAACTCAGCCAATAGAGGTGGAGGGGATTGATTTCTTTCCAAGAGAGCAACTAGCAATATGGAAAGAATTCCCAAAGGAATTCAAGAGCGTTTGGGGGGGGGGCGGTTATAGGAGAGAGGGAGGGGATGTGGGGGAATTAAAAGAGATTTCCTAATTCATAATTAAGAAATAAGAAAGATTTAATTAAATTCTTTCTTATTCAAAATTCAAATAGGAGTAATTAAGAAACCTTCCTAAAATAGATTTAGTAAATTAAGGAAGATTTGGAACTTCAAATCAATTGTATTTCAATTCAAAATCTATCCAACTTTGATTCAATCTAAATTAGGAAAGGAGATTTTAAAATTCTAATCAATCTTAAATAGATTTGAATGACAGGGAAAGACTTTCCTAAAATAGACTTTGTATTTTAGGAGAGATTTTGAATTTCAAACTACTTGAATTTGAATTCAAATATAATCCTAGATATATTCAATCCATATTAGGAAATAAATAAAAGAGGGGGAAATTCAAAAAAAAGGTGGGAGAAGGGGAAAGTAGCTGGCAGCTAGAAGCTTAAGGCCGGCGGCCAAGAGGGCTCGGGTAAGGCTCTGGCCGTGGAGAGGGGATGGGGTGGGGGACATAGGCGGCGGGTGCTGGTGGGGCTAGATGGCCGGCGGCTTATGGATCCGGGAGAACCCTTGACCAGCGGCTAAGGGATGAAGAGAAGGTGACAACGAGATAAAGATGAAGAACCACGAACCCGGCCGTCTTTAAGGTTGGTGGGTGATCCAAGTTTCCCTCTCCTAGGGATTTCTTCAAAGCTCTCTCCAAGAACTCTCAAAAGCTCTCAAACACACAAGTGCAGGAAAAATTTCATAATAATCATTCATTACTTTTCAAAGAGAACATAGGGCTATAAATAGCCAAGTATAAGGACTCAAGAAAATGAAAGGACAACAATACCCTCAGGGCTTACATACAACCTCCCTTTAAGTAAAGGGGTAAAGACGGAAAAACAATTACAACATAACAATAAAAGATAAATAACAAAATAAAACAAATACGTAGAATAACTCAAAAGTTATCGACGTGATCGTGGTCGTAGATCGACGACCACGCCTTAGATTCATGCTCTGATGTCCTCATCAGATGGGCTCACAGTCTTATTGGTTCTTTATCTTGTAACTTTGAGGCAAGATAAATCTATTTTTTAATTAAGTATCCCTTGTTTACAATTATCTTTATTTATTTGTGTTTTTTATCCCTCGATAAAGCATCAAATGGCCAAAATGGGCATGCCTCAACTATTATTTTACTTAGGTGTGGTCATATTTCCCATTGTGATGTTTATAATTTTTTTTATCCATCATAGCTTCTAATTATGGTGACACAACGTCTTCCAAAGTTCTATTTTTTATATTGGGGCCCAATTTATTCCTTATGAAGACCTGCTGCACAGACTTTGGATCTGCCTGGGGCAGCCTTTTTGTAGCTTTATTTCGTAGAAAGCTACTTCAGTTCTATTTATGATGCAAGCAAACTAGATAGAAAAGTCAAGTTGGAGAACACAAGGACAACAAAACCAAACTCGATTCACTTTAACTTTGGAAATATCCAAACATACATTCAGATGAACGAAAAGTGAAATCAAACGAAACAAAATTATAACATAAAAATGCTATCCTCAGAACAACCGTCAAGCGGTTTCCTCACATGCAACGAGAGTAGGAAAATATATGAGAAATAGTGCTTAGGCTTGCAAACCGAGGGTCCGCCATTGCAAAAGGATCCATCGTCTTACCAAACTCCTCCGATAAAATGTCTCCCAAAATCAGCCAACAAACAACTTCCAATTGCTCTAGAAGAAAGATGTAGGTGGAGTGGAACTTGTGTAGAGAAGAAGATGTTAGAAGCCAAGACGAAATAGAGAGGAGGAAAGGAGGTGGAACAAGCTCTCAAGCTTTTCCAAGAGAAGAAACCCTCATGTTTTTAGTAGAGATTTTGCTCAAATATTCAACAAGATTCTTCATTCCAAAACTTCTCCAATTTATAAGCAAAAGAAAGAAGCTTAATAGCCCTTCCACCTCCAACCAAAACCAATCCGGTTTGGGGACAATAGCCCCCAAAAATTGCACATAAAATAGGAAGGAAAGCGACGAGAAACACAACCAGGGAGCCACAGAAAAGCAGCCAGAGAGGGACCCGAGGAGCCAACACAGGAAACATGACAGAGGAGCCACGGGAAAGCAGCCAGGGGGGGAGAAACCGAAGAGCCCACACAAATATCCAGAATGTATCACGGGAACAACACAAAGAAGGAACCAAAAAGATACAAGAAGGGGAAGAGTCAAGAACCACTCCACATACCTTTATGAATTTATGAGCTAGGAAGTGCAAGTACTCCTCCAAATAATGAGCTAAACTTTAGCTCAAGCATTAATGAGCTATCACCAAGTAGAACCCAACTTTTTTTAGCTCAAAACCAAGTAGCCAAAGCCTAACCCGAGAGCAGCCAAGGCCCAAACCGAAATACAACAAACAACCCAAGGACAAAAGGGCCCAAATGCAAGCAAATCCAAGCCTTGTCATGCCCAAGCATATCCTACCATGATCATTGGATGTTCTCCATTATTGGATAGCTAAAAAAAACATAAAACACAACTAATATTGTTCAAATTACATCGAAATAAAATAAATCAAAATATAAATGCATCAATTTAGCTATAGTTTTTTATTGCTATAATTTTTTTTTTAAATTTTTTTTATAAAAACCAACATTTTACAATTAGATTGGTTGATGTTAGCTCTAAGAAAGCTGGTGTTTGGATTTTTCAGAAGGAAGATAAGTTTATGATACCCACGTTAGCTTTTGAAAAATCTTCTCTTCCTACAATAGTTTTATTACTATTTTTATAGAAAAATATAATTGCCTCTAACTGACTATGGGCTCCAAAAATTTGTGTTCCAGCCTCTCCATGACCCCTTTCTTTTCTTTTTGGGTATGTCGAGGAGAGTTTTAACAGTTAAGTTTAGGCAAATTTTTAGATGTCAGATTGGGTATTAAATTAGACATTACCCACATAATTTGCCCTCATTTTGTGAGGACTTTATGGTATATGTTCAGGTTTCTTGTATCTGCAAGCTCCTATAGTTAATTACCTCTCTCGGTAACGAGAGAGAACTTTTGATTAAGGCTAGTTGTCAAATGAATACGTAGTATTCGACATATATTAGTACCATATTTTGGTATTTGAAAATTTAATATTTAAAATAGGAAATTCACCATCTTACACTTAAAACGGATGGTGGGGGGAATGATGATGAACCCAATCAAGATCCATGGTTCCGTCATCCCGGGTCATCATTGTCCCCTGATCTACTTAGTTAGAGGAGGTAGTCTATCCAACCTGACCGAAGTATTCTTGTCGGTAGCCATGGGTTGCTTCGTCCAAGGGTACCTTATAGACTTTAGGTGAATATTTATCTAAGTGGACAAATTTGAAGTCACCATAGCTAACAGAGAGCTTTGTGCCTTATCGGTCATATCCTATTGATTCATTACTCAATGATTTAGTGTTATTGGAGAATATATGGACTCTGACCATGACCGTAATTTAATGGTGCTATTATTGTGGATGAGATGAGGAGTAAACATGACAATAACAAAACAAACAAGAAAGTAAAATCAACAGAAAGTAAAGGACATCAGGATTTAACATGGAAAAACTCAAAATAGGAAAAAAATCATGGAGACACCACATCAAGAAATCCAATATGAAAATTGAGAGAAATAAGTATAGTTGTCTCTTCTCTCTCACTCTCTCACTTTTCTTCTCACATGCACTATGAAAATTGAGAGAAATAAGCACATATCTCTCTTCTTTCTCACTCTCTCATTGCTTCTCTTCTCATAGGAACTGTTCTCAATGTCCACATCATCACTCAGAAAATACAAGAGAAAGTAAGTTATAACCCCCAAGGGATGCAACCCTTGAGAAAAATGAGAAATAACTATTCATTTCGTCTTGCAGTGCTGCGACATCCAGTCTCTATTTGATAATGTTGCAATGCTCAAGTGTTGTGACACTCTATGGAGCCATATCTCAACCGCTACGGTGCTTTGCTCTATGTTATTCAGCACCAAGGCGCTCGGGAACACAGCGTCGGGATGCTTGGGTATGCAGCGCCACAGTGTTGTATGAAAAAAAAAAACATGCACCCAAACCCAAGCTTTGAGGTTCGAGACAACAGTACTCGAACCCAAGCATGGGGTAAACCCGTTGCATGGGGGGTACACGATAAGCTTTGAGATTTATAACAACAGAACAACTCGATTGATCAACACAATCAAATTTCACACACAACAATCTCTTACTTGGAAATGATTGCAATAAATCCTTCTCCTTATCTGTAACACCAATCATAACCAATAGTGTGGCTCACCCCTGCTCTCATCCTCCATGAAGACCAACTGAAGCTACACATAGCTTCAATTTTCAACTGTCACTGTCTTCATCATCATGTATGCAGGATTCTTGGTCATGTGTATCTTCTCCAAAGATAACTGACCATCTTCCAGAAGCAACATGATGAAATGATATCGAAGGTGGATGTTTCGTACTGGCATGGAATGCAACATTCTTGGCTAGATGTATAGCACTCATGCTGCACTATGTAGCTTCCCATTCCTTTGCCCATTGTCAAGTTCTGTCAAGAAACTTTGCAACCAAATCATCTCCTTATTAGCCTTAGTAATAGCAATGTACTATGCTTATGTGGTTAAGAGCACAACAATCTTCTATAACTTGGAAACCCAACTAACTGCAATTTTTCCCAAAATGAATATATAACCTGTTGTGCTTCTCCTACCATTGAGATCTCTGGCAAGATTAGAATCTACATAACCCTATAGATCTATCCATGCACCACCAAAGCAAAGAGCTCTGTTAACTGATCATCTCAAGTACCTGAGAATCCACTTAACTGCCTTCCAATGAAGTTTGCTTGTGTTACTCATAAATCTGCTGACTACTCCCACTGCATATGCTATGGCAGATCTTGCGTAGATCATAACATACATCAAACTTTCAACTGCTGAAGCATACAAAGTCTTCTTCATATGTTCTTCCTATGCTTCCAATTTAGGCGATTGTTACTTGGATAACTAAAAGTATTACCCAAGGGAGTGCAAATTGGTTTTGCCTCACTCATGTTGAATATGAACTTATGAAGCAACTTTTCTACATACTCTACTTGAGATAACTTCAGTATATCTGCACTTCTATCTCTATTGATCCTTGTACAAAGAATTTTCTTTGGACCTAGATCTTTCATTTCAAACTCATTTGATAACTGTTCTTTTAGGCATCTTATCTTCTCGATATCTAAACTTACAACTAGCATATCATCCACATACAAAAATAGAATAATATAACAATTATTAAAATATTTGAAAAAACAAGTAGTCTACATGGTACTTCATATACCCATTATTTGACATAAACCTATCAAATTTCTTGCACCAATATCTTGGTGCTTGCTTCAGACCGTATAGGCTCCTCCTGAGCCTACATACTAGCTTTTCATTATCTGTGATCACATATCCCTAAGGCTGCTCCTTATACAACTCTTCATCAAAGTCACAATGAAGAAATGCTGTCTTTACATCCATTTGCTCTAGATGTAAATTCTCAACTTCTAGCATGCTCAGTACAACTCTGATTGTAGTCATCTTCACCACTGGAGAGAATTTCAGTGAAGTCCACTCATTCCTTCCGCTGAAAACCTTTAACTACAAACTTGACCTTATAGCGCTTGCTACCCTCAGGTTCTTCTTTCATCCTGTAAACCCACTTGTTATGCAGTGCTTTCTTGCCATCTGGTAGCTCTGCCAACTCCTAAGTTTGATTTAACTCAAGTGAACGCATCTCATCATCTATGGCTTGCTCTCACTTATTTGAATCATCAACTTGAATGGCTTCATCATAGCACTTTAGTTCACCACTATATGTGAGCAATATATAGTACAAGGAAGAAGAATACATTTGTACTGGCCTTGAGATTCTGCTTGATCTCCTAATTTCAGTAGCAGGAGTCTGAGGTACTTTCTGTGCTTCATTAGCTTTGTCTTCTTGATCATTTTCAGCCTCTCTCTCAACATATTTTGAAGAATCTTCAAGAGTCCCATATATATCCTTGCACATTTCACTTTTATTTAATTTAACATTCCTACTCGTAATGAACTTATGATTCTGATAATCCCAGAATTTGTAGCCCAATTCATCTGAACCATATCCAATGAATGTACACTTGATAGATTTTTTATCAACCTTACTCATGTATCCCGCATCAATATGAACATAGATTGAACAACAAAAAACTTTGAGGTGAGATATACTAACCTCCTTTCCACTTCAGGTTTTCTCAGGTAACCACTCATTCAGAAGAATTGAAGGACCACGATTGATCAAATAAACTGCAGTATTCACTACCTCTGACCAAAATTATTTGGGTAGACCTGCATGTAACCTTATGCTCCTGGCATGCTCAATGATAGTTCTATTCATGCGATATGCAATACCATTCTATTGTGGTGTTCTTGAAATAGTGAACTCATGCCTGATCTCATTTAAAGCACAATACTCCTTGAACTTTTTATCACGATACTTGCAACAAGTATCAGCTTCAAATTTGTCTCAATTTCAACCATGACCTTCCACTTTTTAAAGGCATCAAACACATCTGGCTTGTATTTTAAGAAGTACACTCATACCTTCATACTATGATTATCAATAAATATGACAAAATATAAAGATCCTCCTATATAACTAATTGGAGCAGGATCTCATACATCAATATGCACTAACTCCAACTTCTTTAACTTGACCTTTGAACCAGTATTTGAAAAAATCATCCTATGTTGCTATATGTACAATCTTAACAAAAATCTAAATCTATAGATTTTAAATCATGAAGCTTCCATTTACTTATATGGCCAAGCCTCTGATGCCAAAGACATCTATCAACATATGAATCTGCTACTCTGATTGAAATTTCTCTTCTATTGATTACATATAGGGTGCCTTCAATACTGCCACAAACTATAACCATTGCCCCTTTTGTCACCTTCCACGTATCTCCTGTGAATGATGTCACATGTCCTGAGTTTGCAAACTGACTCATAAAAATTAAACTCATCTTCAAATAAGGAATGTGATTAGCATTCTTGAGTGTCCAAATTGATCCATCTGACATTCTGATATTAACATCTCCCTGTCCAACAATATTGTAGGGCTTGTTGCCCCCGAATGCACTTTATTCAAATCACATTGAGTACAGTTTTTGAATGCCTACTTATTAAGACTTGAATAGAAACGCCTGAATTTATCACCCAAGATTCAGAATTGTCTAGAGACAAAATCAGAGAATATGACTGACATCCTTTTGTAGATACATTTGTAGAATAACTTTTATCTTGATCTCCACCACTGCCCTTCTTTCGAACTATATAGTCCTTCTTCAAACAACCTTTCTTCCCACAGCTCTAGTACACAAATTTTCCTCTACAAAAAATAGACTTTTCTCTCTCAGATTTAGATCTCCCTCTGCTAAAATTTCTCTCTAAGCCCCTTCCTTTTGCCTTAACATTCACAGTAGAATTTGAAGATTCACCATTCACACTCATGCGAACCTCTTCATTAAGCACTAACCCCAAAATATTCTCAAAGTTCAACTTTGAATTTCCTGAAGAGTTACTCACAACAGTAACAAGCCCATCCCATCTTTCGGGCAATGAAGATAACAACAACAATGACCTTACCTCATCATCAAAATTGATGTCAACTGAACACAATTGACTCATCACAATGTTCAGGGTGTTCCGCCCTTGGGGTGTTGTCCAGCATCTTCATATTGAATAACTTTATCAAGAACACTGTTTGAGGCCGATAACTTCTTATACATCTTAATAGTGTCCACCATGAGATCGACTGTAGTATTCTCATTTACAATGTTGAATGCAACAAATGAGAAAAGTGAAAGTCGTATCAAACTTAGTGCAGTCAGATCAAGAACCTCCCATTCCTTTATAGTCATAAAATTTGACTTCTCAGTGATTCCTTCCAACGGTATATACAACGTCTTCTGATACAACAAATCTTCAATATGCATCCTCCAAAATGCGAAGTTCGAACCATTGAACTTTTCAATATTGTACCTTGCTATGACCATCATTACTCCCACTCAATTTGAAGAACCTCACTCTAATACCAGTTGTTGGGAGCCATATCTCGATCGTTGCGGTGCTCTGCTTTTTGCCGTTTAGCGCTGGGGTGCTCGGAAACACAGCGTCGGGGTGCTCGGGTACACAACGCCCCGACGTTGTACCGAAAAAAAAATTTCATGTACCAAGCACCCGAACCTAAGCAGGGGGTAAATGTCATGACCCGACCCGACCGGGACGGGTCCCGCTCGCACCGGGTCGTGGGTGCCTTAACTTTCAGACCGACTGAACTGATTCCAGGATCTGGCTTTGGAATTTGTTTCAGAACTTTCTTCCAAACATATAGACAAAAACAGACACACAGAGCTACTATAAACATCAAATGCAGCGGAACAGATCATCTATCTTTTTCTTCCTCAAAAGAATCATGTACAAATACAGGTCATGGCTTTCAGACAGAAAGAAAAGCAGAACAGAAAAGCCATGACTGTATAAAAATCAAAAGTACAAAATACCTATACTGGATCAGACTCTGAACCTCTATTCCTGGACTTCCTTCCCTTTCCCAGAACCTGAAAACCACGCAGAAAACAAGGATGAGCTCAACAGCTCAGCAAGACAACAAACCTCCAATCAAAATCCTCAGAGTCCACATCAAACACATCAGACAGAATTCCAAACAAAATTGTATATCAAATCAGAACAGAATCAGAATCGTACAGATCAGATCAAATCGGAATAGAGCAGAAATACATCACATCAGAACTGACAGACCGTACAGAAATCAGAAATCAGATTAAAGCATATCAAAAGTCATATCAGAACAGACAGAATCGTACGGAAATCAGAATCAAAGCATATCAACTCAGAAAATATCAAATCAGAATAAGAACAGATATTTCAGAACAGATCTTCCTCCCAGATTTCAGAACTTCCTCTTATATCTCCCTTGTGCATACAGCACCAAAACTTCCCCTTATAACTCCCTTGTGCGTACAGCACCAGAACTTCCCCTTATAGCTCCCAATTGTGCTCATAGCACTAGAACAGAACAAATATACAGAATTTCAGAACTTCATAGAACTTCTCAGAACTTCCCCTTATAGCTCCCTTGTGCTTACATCACCTTCCCCCTATGGCTCCCAATTGCATACAAATAATTAAGTCAATTCAGAACAAATTCAGAAATCGTACGAAAATCCGGCAGCGTAACAGCAGTATATGGAATTTACACAAAAATTCACTGAAACAGAATTTCATCAAATTACCACAGAACATTCACAACAATAATATAAGACTTTTATTCTACTGCCACAACATTTTTAGACATCGTCAAAAATTGCAGTCGAACGAAAACACCGCAGAATCAAAATTACCATATCAAAAATCTCCAGAAAATAATCAAAATGTGCACACTCGGCACCTCAGAAACATATCAAAAGTTACGCGGTAAAAATTGAACCAGTCGGAAAATACGGACGAAATTAGCTTACAAAAACGAAATCCGGACAGAAAAGTCGTTCAAAATGCACAATTCTGAAAATTGAGAAAGGCGGAATGCGCCTTACCTTGCGTACAACACTTTACTGAACTGTCACGACGGACGAAAACGGCCAGGCGTCGCCCGAAAATCAACTTTTCCAAATTTGCTCTCGACCTTCTCTCTCCTCAGCTGATTTTATATATTTATTTTGATTTTCTCTCTCTTCAAAATGAGCTGATTTCAGCTTTAAAACACTCTGATCGGCCTGGCCGATCGCACGATCGTCCTGGACGATCTGAACAAATTTCATATCGTCCTGGGACGATTTCGCAGGACGATAATTAATTTTCAGGACAATTTGCTCTCTGACTTTTTCCATACACTGATCGTCCCGGGATGATCCCAGATCGGCCTGGACGATCCATGCAGGAATTTTTCCTGTAACCTTTGGACAGAAAACTGGAACAGAATGACAACTGATCGTCCCAGGACGATCCATGATCGGCCTGGATGATGTGATCCAAACTGCTATTACAATCTCCCCAACTTCAAAAAAAATGTCGTCCTCGACATTGTCCAAACAAAACTCAGTCAAAACAAGTACGGGTATGACTTCCTCATGTCCGATTCTTTCTCCCAAGTCTCTTCCCGTGCAGTTCGGTGCTTCCACTGTACCTTAACCATCGGAATCTGTTTACTTCTCAACTTGCGCACGTCATAAGATAGAATCAACTCGGGTTCTTCCGTATAACTCAGATTCTCCTGAATCTCAATCTCATCAGCAGATACTTTTTTTTTTCCAGAGTCAGATATCCACTTTCTCAAAGTAGATACGTGGAACACATTGTGAACATCAGACATCTGATCAGATAGCAACAGTCGATAAGCAGATTTGCCAATCCTTTCAAGGATTTCAAAAGGTCGTGAGGTATATTGGACCTTGAACTAAACTGAAAACTGTTGTTATATGCAAACTCAATCAGAGGAATGTGATCTTCCCAGCTTTCTCCAAAATTCAAGACACAAAGCTTCAATAGATCTTCCAGTACCTAAATAGTCCTCTCAGACTGTCCGTCAGTCTACGGATGAAAAGCTGTACTGAAATGTAACTTCGTACCCAAACCTTGCTGAATACCCTTCCAAAGTCTGGAAGTAAACCGCCCATCTCAATCAGAAACAATCACCTTAGGCACACCGTGTAATCTGACAATCTCTTTCACATATACCTGTGCCAATCGATCCACCGGATCGGTCTGCCTGATCGGAAAAAAATGAGCAGACTTCGTCAATCGATCCACAATCACCCAAATGGCATCGTGCCCTTGCCTTGATCGAGGAAAACCCATAGCAAAATCCATTGTTACCTCCTCCCACTTCCACTCAGGGATAGGCAACGACTGCAAAAGTCCTCCTGGTCGCTGATGCTCTGCCTTCACCAACTGACAGGCTTCGCATCTAAAAAAAAATCTGCTACATCCTTTTTCATACATGGCCACCAGAACAAACCTTTCATATCTCCGTACATCTTGCCACTTCCCGGATGAACAGTGTAGCCTGAATGATGAGATTCATACATAATCTCTTTCCTCAAATGTCCAAACACAGAAATCCACAACTTTTGGGCTTCCTGAATCCTTTCTTCCAACGAAGACTGAATGCTCAACTGAGTCAAAACTCCGGAATCCAGACTACTGGAGGAAATCACCTCCAATTGCAACCGTTCCATATCACGAATCAGAAAATCATCAGAAGTGAGCTGCATACCTGATAATCCAGAAGATTTCCTGCTCAACGCATCTGCTACCACATTAGCCTTACCAGGCTGATACTGAACGTCAGATCACAATCCTTGATCAACTCAAGCCACCATTCTTTGCCTCAAATTCAGATCTTCTGAGTGAAAATGTACTTCAAACTCTTGTGATCCGTGAAAATCTCACATCTGACGCCATACAGATAGTGACGCCAAATCTTCAAAGCAAAAACAACTGCAGCCAATTCCAAATCATGTGTCGGGTAATTCTTCTCATGTGGTTTTAACTGTCTCAAAGCGTAAGCAATTACCTGACCATGCTGATGTAGCACACATCCCAAATTTTTCAGTGAAGCATCACTGAACACCTGAAAGCCTTCCGTACTTGACGGAAGTGCTAACACTGGAGCTGAAGTCAGACAATCCTTCAATCTCTAAAAATAAGCCTCACACTCCGGTGTCCAAACAAAAGCTACTGACTTCCGAGTCAGTCTCGTCAGAGGCGTAGCAATTTGTGAAAATCCTTTCACAAACTTCCGGTAATATCCAGCCATGCCTAAGAAACTACGTACTTCAAATACCGTAGTAGGCTTTGGCCAACCCGCAACAGCCTGAATCTTCTGGGGATCAACAGAAATACCTTCACCGCTAACCACATGCCCCAGAAATGAAATACTTTTCAGCCAGAATTTACACTTGGAGAATTTAGCATACAACTGATGCCGTCTCAGAGTCTCCAACACAATGCTCAAATGTCTGGCATGATTATCCTCAGAAACAGAATATACCAAAATATCGTCGATGAAGACGATCACAAACTGATCCAGGTACTCTCAGAACACTCTGTTCATCAGATCCATGAAAATAGCAGGTGCATTGGTTACCCCAAAAGGCATAACCAAGAACTCGTAGTGTCCGTACCGAGTACTGAAAGCTGTCTTCACCACATCAACTTCTTTTACCTTCACCTGATAATACCCAGATCTCAAATCAATCTTCGAAAACACAGAAGAACCAGAAAGCTGGTCAAACAAGTCGTCAATCCGTGGCCACGGATACTTGTTCTTGATCGTGACTTTATTCAAATCTCTATAATCAACACACATACGGAGTGTCCCGTCCTTGTGAAGAAGAAGGACAAAACAAGTGCTCCCCAAGGAGAAATACTAGGACGAACAAATCCTCTATCCACCAACTCCTGAAGTTGAAAGTTCAGCTCAGAAAGTTCTTTCGGTGCCATCCTGTACGGAGCTTTTGATATCGGAGCTGTACCCGGAAAAATATCAATAGAGAACTCTACATCTCTATCCGGAGGTAAACCAACCAACTCCTCAGGAAAAACATCAGCAAACTCCCGTACCACTGGGATATCAAAAACAGAACCAACATCCAGGTTCATATCCCGCACCAAAGCCAACAATACTGGACAACCCTTCTTCCACATTCTTCTCACTTCCAGTCCAGAAATCAGACTGGAGAGAACACCTCGTAAGCCTTGGAATACACATATCTCTCCTGACATAAGCAAACTCACTTGCTTCTTCAAACAGTCAATCTGGGCCTCATACAGACTCAGCCAATCCATGCCCAAAATCACATCATACGAAGAAATCGGCAACAAAATCGAAGGCAAATGCAAGGCATCAAAACAACGCTCGGACAAAAACGAATGACTGGCTCCAGAATCAAACAAAACACGACAGGGCTAATCAGAAATGTAAATCGTACCTGTCACCACATCTGGAGCATCTCGAGCCTCCTGCTGACTCAGACTGTACACTCGTGGCTGAACTGGAGCTGGAGCTGAAGCAACAGAACTACTGGGCTCTCTCTGACTAACAGTAGGTGGTCTCCGTGGTGCAAAACTCAAACCACCACCTCTACCAGAAAATCCCTCAGAAACAGGGCGTGGAGGAACAGTCCTCGGTCTTCCTGCTGAACCGACAGGTCTAACAAATCCCTCAGGTCGGAAATCAGATCGTCGATCAAATCCAGTCTGTGGACACTCTGCAATCCGATGTCCTGGCTGACCACATCGGAAGCACTGACCAGTCATCCTGTAGCACTGGCCAAAGTGTCGTCGTCCACAACTCTGGCACACAGGTGCCCCACTAACAGATCCAGAACTAATCATACTGGGCGTGGCAGTACCAGAAAATCCTGACTGTCCACTCCTCCTGGAGTCTCCAGAACCAGAAACAAATCTCCTCTTGCCAGAGGAACTACTGCTCGACTCACTCCCAAACCTCTTCCTACTCGCAGTCCACCGCTGCTGAGTAGCTATCAGATCGTTCTCTATCAGACAAGCTCTCTCCACAAGCTCAGAGAAATCAGAAATGTGAAATGGTACCAGGGGCTGCCTCAAACTGTCTCGTAGTCCCCTCAGAAAACGGTAGCACTTCGCAGCAGAAGTACTCACCAGTTGCGGAGCATATCGGGCCAAGGCAGTAAACTCTGCCTCATACTGCATCACTGTCTTGCTCCCCTGAACAAGCCTCAGAAAAGTCTCCTGCATCTGCTGCACGGCAGATGGGGGAACAAACCAATCTCGGAACATCTCAGTGAACTCTTCCCAAGTAATCAAAGAGTTCAATCTGCCCTGAAATTTGGCCTCCTGCTGGCCAACCCACCAATGCTCAACTTCTCCATCCAACAGAAAAACAGCCAACGGAACCTTCCTGTCTAACGGACACTGCATGCCGTCAAAAGTCTTTTCCAATCTCCTCAGCCACTCCTCAGCTGCTCTGGGCTCAACAGCGCCCTCAAATCTCGGAGGTTTCAACCTCAAAAATATCTCCAGATGTCTATCAATGTCATCAGATCTGACAGTAGAAGCTCTACTGTGTGTCTCGCTCATCATCTGAGCAACCAAAGTAGCAAACTGGGAAAGTGTATCTGCACCAACAACTGGGGTCACTGGGGTAATACAGCCCACTGATGCTGCTTGACTGGCACTCTGACCGTCTGTCATGTCGGGGTCTGGCAGATCCATATAGAAAATCCAGAAAAATCGGGAAAACTAAGCACAAAAATAACACAATAAAAATCCAGACAAACCAAAACTACCCCAGACAGACTCAGATCACTTCCTATAGCTCTGTCTTACAATCCAAATTCCAAATTCCAAAACCTTTGCTCTGATACCACTAAAAAGGTTTGTCACGACCCGACCCGACCGGGACGGGTCCCGCTCGCACCGGGTCATGGGTGCCTTAACTTTCAAACCGACTGAACTGATTCCAGGATCTGGCTTTGGAATTTGTTTCAGAACTTTCTTCCAAACATATAGACAAAAACAGACACACATAGCTACTATAAACATCAAATGCAGCAGAACAGATCATCTATCTTTTTCTTCCTCAAAAGAATCATGTACAAATACAGGTCATGGCTTTCAGACAGAAAGAAAAGCAGAACAAAAAAGCCATGACTGTACAAAAATCAAAAGTACAAAATACCTATACTGGATCAGACTCTGAACCTCTATTCCTGGACTTCCTTCCCTTTCCCAGAACCTGAAAACCACGCAGAAAACAAGGATGAGCTCAACAGCTCAGCAAGACAACAAATCTCCAATCAAAATCCTCAGAGTCCACATCAAACACATCAGACAGAATTCCAAACAAAATCGTATATCAAATCAGAACAGAATCAGAATCGTACAGATCAGATCAAATCGGAATAGAGCAGAAATACATCACATCAGAACTGACAGACCGTACAGAAATCAGAAATCAGATTAAAGCATATCAAAAGTCATATCAGAACAGACAAAATCGTACGGAAATCAAAATTAAAGCATATCAACTTAGAAAATATCAAATTAGAATAAGAACAGATATTTCAGAACATATCTTCCTCCCAGATTTCAGAACTTCCTCTTATATCTCCCTTGTGCATACAGCACCAGAACTTCTCCTTATAACTCCCTTGTGCGTACAGCACCAGAACTTCTCCTTATAGCTCCCAATTGTGCTCATAGCACTAGAACAGAACAGATATACAGAATTTCAGAACTTCACAGAACTTCTCAGAACTTCCCCGTATAGCTCCCTTGTGCTTACAGAACCTTCCCCTTATGGCTCCCAATTGCATACAAATAATTAAGTCAATTCAGAACAAATTCAGAAATCGTACGAAAATCCGGCAGCGTAACGGCAGTATACGGAATTTACACAAAAATTCACTGAAACAGAATTTTATCAAATTACCACAGAACATTCACAACAATAATATAAGACTTTTATTCTACTGCCACAACATTTTTAGACATCGTCAAAAATTACAGTCGAACGAAAACACCGCAGAATCAAAATTACCCGATCAAAAATCTCCAGAAAATAATCAAAATGTGCACACTCGGCACCTCAGAAACATATCAAAAGTTACGCGGTCAAAACTGAACATGTCGGAAAATACGGACGAAATTAGCTAACAAAAACAAAATCCGGACAGAAAAGTCGTTCAAATTGCACTGTTCTGAAAATTGAGAAAGGCGGAATGTGCCTTACCTTGCGTACAACACTTTACTGAACTGTCACGACGGACGAAAACGGCCCGGCGTCGCCCGAAAATCAACTTTTCCAAATTTGCTCTCGACCTTCTCTCTCCTCGGCTGATTTTAGATATTTATTTTGATTTTCTCTCTCTTCAAAATGAGCTGATTTCAGCTTTAAAACACTCTGATCGGCCTGGACGATCTGAACAAATTCCACATCGTCCTGGGACGATTTCGCAGGACGATAATTAATTTCCAGGACGATTTGCTCTCTGACTTTTGCCATACACTGATCGTCCCGGGACGATCCCAGATCGGCCTGGACGATCCATGCAGGAATTTTTCCTGTAACCTCTGGACAGAAAACTGGAACATAATGACAACTGATCGTCCCAGGACGATCCATGATCGGCCTGGACGATGTGATCCAAACTGCTATTACAGTAAACCCTCCGCATCCTCTAGTATACACGACAAGTTTTGAGGTCCGAAACAATAGAACAACCTGATTGATCAACACAATCAAATTCTACACACAACAGCGCATTGGATGCAAAAGCACCTAGTCAGAGGGTTCCAGTCATAACCGTTTTGTTGTGGTACCATTTAGCGGTAAAACCACCGGTCAAAGGACGCATGCCAAGTCCTTACTCGTAAAAGACAGATTAAGAATGCATCCTAGTGAAATTCTCGACCAGACATTTGCTCTTTGTGAGCTGAAGTGCTTTTCAAATTTATCCTCCTCAACAAACTGTTACGAAGGGTGGATATGTATTTTACTTTAAATGTTTGATAATTAATTTGAATTTTAAATATCTTAGGCTTTAGATGATTTTTTTTTGAAATTTTGTATTTTCATGTGCATTTGAGAATTTGGAAGCATTTTTAAATATTTGAGGTCCCCTCTAGTAGAGATAAATATTCGACACGGCCATCATCGGGGTATTTATATGCAATTTAATGTTGTCGGCCAGACCCTGTCGACTATGTCAATTTGTCGACTGAGGATCAGGCTCATTATCAGCTTTATGCCTATGTTTGTGAATTTTTTTTGTTATAGACCTTGAATGTCTGATATGAATGTATTAAAATAAATATCTTAGCCGTCATCATGATTGTGTATTTGTTTGACTGTTTGAGTTGTGTCCGCTCCTATTCACCTACATAGAATGACCAGGCTCGAACTTTAGTTCATTTCTTGACCAGCACAACATCCTCCAATGTCACTTGTGTACCTACAACATGCTCTTTAGGGCCCATACGAGTAATCATATTTTAATGCATGAGGGGTTTTCATGTAATATTCAGTTGTAATCAACTGGGCAAGTGACTATCGCTGATGAGTACGTTGGATTTTATTTTAGCATTTGCAAATGCCTTCTGTCCGGTTGGGTGCATGTTGCGGATTCGGTAGCGTGGCACTGCGCTATGGGTTACCCGTTTCTTATTGCAGGTAGGTTGTCGTGCAACACTAAATTCTTGTTGGCAAGTAATGATCATTTGAAAAATACACGAACTTTCTTGAAGAGCCTATGAACGTCTTCTATCCGTTTATATGAATGTTGTGGATCTGGTGGCATTATTTAGCAGCACGTTGGGTTTCATTTGTCTTGCATGGACAATGTAGTTTAGTTCATCTTGTCTTCTACAAGTTATTATTTTCCTCAGCATTCACCTGTGAGAATATGCTTCGGCCTGCAAATGAGTTAGCGGTGCATCAAGAACCTCCTACCTGTTGTTGGCAAGTAAACTGATTATCTTATGTGGTAGTCTGACACTGCAAATTCATTACCTCAATTTACCAGTGGCTCATAATTTTTAACTATAGATTGTATGCTTTTGCTTACAGGTGAATCGTAGAATTGCGTTACGGGTCACTCGTTGCCTCTTACAAGCGAGCTATTGTACATCACGAGTTTTGTTAGATATCCATAAGTCACCCACTGTCGTATGCTGATGAACGGTATTCAATGCAACATCCTCCTGTATTGCTCGTAAGTACTCACACTCGTCGTATGTTTCCTAATCTTGCTTGTAGCATATTCTCCATTGTTGCTTGCAGGTAAGTCAGTGTACTCATTGTAGGAGGATGTCGACTACAAAGGTGTCATAGCATCCACCCTCCATTGTTGATTATCATTTGTAGACGTATTGTTGTGCATACGGTAAATCTTTCGTTAATGCCAATGTATATTCGCATTCGTTATATGTTGCACTATGTATGCTTTAATTCTTTGTATTGCAAATCAAACTTCTTTGCTTGTAGGGGACTTGTGCATTTGTTAGATGCTTAATTTATGTTGACTGTGAAGGAGTCTTATCTGGTGTATGAGTTTCATGCTTTGCCTGTGAATGTGCTATTGCATTCGTCGTGGTTTCCTTTGATACGTTTGTAGGATAATTGCCATTCTAATGACATATCTAGCATTATCATGTACATATAAGCTAGTGTGCTCATTTGCATGTTATTGTTGATCGTCGATGAGCTGCATTCACCGTCGGCCTCCCTTCATTTGTTGGCTAGCAAGCTATTGTATCCACTTGCACATCGTCTGCTATCACCTATGAACACTCACAGTTTCCTTGTGGTGGCTTGTAAGTGGACTGTTGTGTGTGTCATGACCTTACACTCATGCTTGCAAGCCAATTATCTTGATACAATAATGAGAATCCGTGTTCACGGTAGGTTTTTGATATTCGCTTGAGTATGACATGTCACTTTAATTTTGTCATTTATGAGCAAATTGTGCATTGAGCATTTTGCTAGCCATTTACCTCTTGTTTATTCATTGATATTCAATTAGATGACCAAAATTACTATTCATCATTTGTATTTTCATCTTGATCTTGCCTTTTATTGATTTAAAGTTCAGTTCCTTGTTTATCATTAAAGGTTATGTTCCCTGTTGAATGTTCAAATTTTGGCCCATATTGTCATTCTGAATTTCAGCAACCTCCTGGCTTTTCCTCTGTTTAGGGGAAATTTTAGGAGCTGAGCCTTCCCTACCACACTACGAGAGCATGTAGGGTAGGTGTTGTGCGACACCACGACCGTGATTTTTAATCCCACAATGTTACGAGAGCGTGTAGGGGTCTTCGGAGTACCTGTCTGAAAGAAAGCGCAGTTTTTCTCCGCGGGCACTAATGCAAATACACGGGTACTTAGAATTGTCCCCGCCAAGCTACAAGAGCGCGTAAAGGCCTACTCGTCTCGTTGCAAGCGTCGCACCGAGTTCCCTCCCACTATGCTATAAGAGCATAAAGGGTGATCCCCCGACATGCGGAAAACGGGGTTTGATGGATTTTTGAGTTCATAGAGCATTATACCTTTGCGTGAACAAGCGATCGAGACAATGACGTGATAAAATACAATTTTTTTTTTCTTTTCTTCTTTTTTATTCTTTTTTGAAATACTTTTTTTTTTCTTTTTTTTCTTTAATAATAACAATAATATTTACTATTATAATTAATAGTAATTATAATAATAATTAACTAGTTATAATAATAGGGTAATAATAGGGAATTAGGGATGTTGGTGATTGCTGGAGTTAGAGTGGCTGGGAAGGGGTATAATGATTGTTTTAACGATTTGGTTTAGTGCGTGTGTAGAACTGCAGAAGTGGGGTTTGCTGCAATGTAGAGTGCTATGGGCTTTTAGGAACAGGCTTACGAGGGGAGGAGGTCATGGAGATTTAGGTACAGTAGTGGATCAGCGGCTGTAGGCGTGGGAGTCAGGATCGGGTAGCAGAGACGGATGATTGGAGGAGGATTCGGGAGGGTTCGACTCAGTTGAACATCGGCTACAGTGAATACGAATATGGAAGAAACGGAAGCTAGAGCTTCAGCGCGGAAGCGGAAGAAGATCCAACAAAGCCTCGTTTGATTTCATTTTAACGACGAGGCATAGCCTCGATTCGAGACAAGAGCAGAAGATCGAGGTGCGGGATTTACAGGAGGAGATGCACAGTAGCCCCGACAGTAGATTAAGTGGATTTTCGGGATTTCTTCGACGATATATGAGGTAGGGGTGTTGATTAGAAACCCGGCCCGGTAAAATTCGGGTTTTAGTCAACTCCTTTATAAAACGGGTCGGGTTCGGGTTCAGATTTTTGACCCGTCTAAAAAATAGGTCTGGTTCAAGTTGACCCAAAAACCCGAAGGTGGCCCGGCTAACCCGGATCCCATGTTGCGAGCCTATCCTGCGCACGCGACACGCATGAAGAGAAGCAGGCAAAGATGATACCACTCATATCCTCTCTGACAGTCGACCCCACCTCCGGCGTACGGCCCTACCGTAGGACTTGCACCCATGTGAATGCGACCTAGCCCGGTCGCCATTTTCCAGCTGCACATGACTGCGCTTCAGCGCCTGTGGTCGAGCCCTACCTCCGCGTCATCTGCGGCCTCACTTCGAGTCTCTGATATGGTCAACCCATTTGACAAACGAGGTAACAAATAACCTATGTTGCACCAATACACCTATTTATGCAGGAGTGATGTATCGGATACGTGTCGGACACGATACGCGTCTGATACGTCAAAGCCATATCCAATTAAAATACTATTTAATTTCAAAAGGACACGCGTATCAGATACGGGCGTGACCTAGTCTAACTCTTATTGTTAGACTAGGGATTGTTGTTGAAACTACCATATTGGCATGATGTTATTTTCTACATTATTTTGAAGTTTCAAATCTTTTGATATGCAACTTAGCCTAAACGGATGTGACCCCTCTTACGTTTTGATTCGTCGCTTTAATTGCTAATAGTTTTCTTTGTTATTTATCCAATCAAGAAGTTGTGCAAAATCTTAACCAAGTCATTGCAATCATCGCAGTCATACATCAGAGTCGGCTTAGATGGTTTGTTCACATAAAACGGCTGCCTTCTGATGATCGGATTAGGAAAGTAGATGCATTAGATTTAACTTATGTTAAAAAACGTAGAGATAGACCTAAAAAAACTTGGTTAGAAGATATTAGAAATGATATTTCCTTATTAGATTTAAACGAGAATTTGACTTTTAACAAGACGCAATGGAAAAAAAAGAATTCATGTAGCTGACCCCACGTAGTGGGACAAATGCTTGATGTTGTTGTTGTTGTTGTATTTGGATTTTTTTGTGCAACCAATTGGCATCAAAGCCAAATTGAATGATTTAGGGACTATTTGGCGCCGTTTTACCTTTTTTTTTAGTAATCATATTTTTATTTGATCATTACTCTCTACTATTTTATCATCAATTTATATGATGAAGGGCAAATTTTTTTCAATCATATCTACTAAACTATGATAATTGTAAGAAAGTATCAAATTCTTTTATCTTTTAAATATTTATAATGCCCACATCAATTAAGAACAAAAAAACAAAAAATTACTTACCTTCCCAAATGAATTCTGAATCAGTGTTCATTAGTTGTCCACATCTTCTTAGAGCAATGCATCATTATCTATAGTATCGATAGTGTTCCCATAAACTACAAAACAAGCTGTTATCTTTTCATATTTTGCATTCTATTAATTTTCTTCTATCTTTTTCCCAGATGAGGACGAGCAATTCGAAGAGGAGAGAGACCTCATAATTAAAGAAATCGAGAAGAATTCAAGATTACAAAGCAGCTCTGTTTCCATCTCCTCATAGATTTTTTTATGATTGGCATGAATTTTATCTACCTAATTTCCAGCTTTGTGTATGATGAATTCTTCTCAGCAATAATTAGCGATGGTGATGGTCTTGCTGCTGATCGATGTGACATTGCAGAATAATCAGAATTGCATTTATTAATATTATTATTGAAGTTCTTAGGCAGCTGTACTGTTCCTCTCAATAAAAAACTGGGCAAATTATTGCATGCGGTCACCGGACATGCACAATATGTTTGGTCATCCAATAAAAATTTGCCACGTCACCTGCGCTTTTGATGCGCTTTAGGTGCGCTTTGCGTGCACTTAAGGTGTGCTTTGCTGCGCTTTACTTGCGCTTTTGACTGCACTTTACCTGCGCTTTTTCTGCGCTTTACATGCACTTTACATGCGCTTTACCTGCGCTTAATTTAAAATAATATTTTATTAATATCCGGACCTATCTCCGCGTCCGGTGACCGGATGCATTAATTTGCCAAAAAAAACAAAGGATTGCACGCTCTTGCTTTTAATTTCAAATCAATCATTAATTTGCAATTTAGGCTTCGTTAAGTCGTCCCAAACGAAATCTTAATTGAATTATGCTAGCCATCAGCGTCGGAAGTAGATGTACATGCCATCGAAGTATTTTGGGAGAACATAGTCCCTTGAGAAGAGGAGATTATTCTATGCAGACACTGGACAGGAAGAATCGTCTGGTTTTGTCTTTATGAACATTAAAAACACATAGATAAACCGAACGGTTATCCCCGTCCGGTGTCCTCATAGAATTATTCATCCTTGAAGAGATGATAGTTCCTTGATGAAGTTTTTAACTTTTTCCCTTTCTTTCTTTAACCACATTTTATATAAATTGTAAATCATCCTATCATTTGGACATCTATGTAATTCCTGATTTTTTGTTTTATCCATTGATTTTCACAAATAATGCTCTATATATATAATTACTCTAAATAATTTTAGCATCAACTATGAAGTAGTAGGATAATCATGAAAAGATTGAAAGCTTTCAAAATATGGTCCATAAGAGCATATTTAATTTATTCTTCTCTAGTAATTATACTTAGAGGATTAGGAAATATCTATTATGCTAGCTTTCTTGGAAAGCCTGTCTTCCATTTAATAAGAAGAATGTATGTTTGAAAATTTTATACACGAGGATTTTAACTAAATCCTCATTGATATTTTGAAAATCCCAAATCCTTTTTTTTTCGGGAACGGGGTACTTGCTGTCACTCCAAAGAGAGCGCTTGACAGCGTAACTAATCCTTTGGCATAACCTAGCTTGGCCACTCACTGGCATCGAACTCACACTTGACGAGACCACAGTAGAGGGGATTCAAATCCGGGATGAGGGTTCTCAACTGTGCTCACCAACCAACCACCCTAAACCTCTGTGGGCCACATCCATTTCTTAAATACCAATAATTTACCATTAAGAAATCAAGAACCTCTTTTTCACACCATGTCATATTCTTCCAAACAAGAGAGCTTCAAAAATAAAAATCTTGAAAAAAATATAAGAAGGTCAATGTTACCTTTAACTTTTTTCATTTCTTTATTGCTACGAGGAGAGAATTGTAAAGAAGTATGCTTACTAACAACTTTTTTAAACATAAAATTCCATTAATTAAAAAATTGGGTCCTTCCACTTGGTGGTGGTCCTACAAAACATGAAGAAACCCAATTCCAATCCCAGCCCTATTAAACACTGAACTCCCACAAACTATTCTTCTTAAATAAACATGCAACACAACCAAAAAAAAAAAAATCACCCAAACTAAGCAAAAATCGATGCAGTAACCAGTCGAAACAAGAAAGACTACTAAAACAAGCCTTTTCCTCCTGAATATTAATCTCTACAGTATTTCTTTTTAGCAAACTGAGAAAACAGCAAAGAAGAGGCTTACTTTTGTTTCTCCACTTGTGCTTCTAGTGGTCTCCTTCTTTGAAACCGAGGAGGAAGATGCCTGGTGTACCTCTTTGGACCCACATTCCACGGCAAGAACACTCCGGTGCCGCCGCGTCCACCTCTCCTCCCTTGGTTCATGACCATTGGCCTCGTCGCCGTCGGCGCTAACATGAACACAGGAGCTCGAAGAGAAAGCCCCCATGGTGGCACCATGGCTTGTGGTCCATAAGCAATAGGCCCTGTTTCAGGCACTTCGACTGGTTGTGGGGGTTGCCATAGAGTAATGGCTTTAGATTGCTGGGAGGCGGGAGATGGTAGTTCGATTTGGTTTGTAGCAGATCGGACTTTCAGGAAGGTAACGCTTACCCTTTTGTTAGGAGACGGACATATGACATGCCTTGCCATGTCTGCACTGTTACCACGCATCACCAGGAGTGACCTGAAAGAGTTCCAGGTGTTCAGTTATACAATGGAAATCTCAGAATTACTTTGGGACGGCTTTCTTACTGCTTCTTAAAGTAACTTTTTAGTACAAAAATTTTGAAAGCCGTGCCAAATCAAGACTAAGGTTTCGTTTGGGACGACTTTCTTACTGCTTCTTAAAACAGATTTTCAATAAAAAATTTTAATTTTTATACTAAAAAAGCTGCTTTAAAAAGCAGTAAGAAAGTCGTCCCAAACAAACGAAGCCTTAGTTTCAAATAGTGCGTCGCGTCGAATTGCTAGTCAGCAGTTACTAGAATATAAGTGTGATTACCCTTCGGAGAGTGCGAGTGTAAGGGAGCCTTTATAATCTCCATTTTGATCACTGGAGAGCACCCGGCCAAAAGCTATGGTTGTCTCAGAAAGAAAAAGTGTAGAGATGGGATTTTCTAAATGCGGAGGTTTGAAGTACGGTTGCGAGTGCTCATCCTGCAGAACAAACAAATTGTATTACAGTGCAAACAATAGGCCGAATTTAAATATTAAGCATTTTTACCTCATCGAAGAAATGTATAAGACAACTATTAGGCCTTTTAATTTCTGGTATTAAGTGCCACTGCGTCAGATGATCTATGACTGATAGCAGAATTTGAGGAATAGGTTCAATGCTACCTGCAAAGCAATACAAGTTATATGAAACTGATTTAGGAAGCATAAACTAGAAAATTGGGGAAGGAAATAACGCGACTTTTTTAAGGCAAAAAATGATTTTCAGATGGGCACACTGCACGCGAATTCGTAGTAAATGTATTAGTTAGCAATGGTTAATATTAAGGCTTCGTTTGGGACGGCTTTCTTATGCTTCTTAAGACAGTTTTTTAATTTTTTTACTAAAAAGCTAATTTAAGAAGTAGTAAGAAAGCCGTCCCAAACGAAACCTAAGAAACATATAAACTACATCAGTTGCACAAAAGAAATATAAAGTTCATTGCAAGCTTGCCTGTAGAAAACTCCAAGTAGCATGATAATAAGGTGAATATACCAAAAATATTAACAAGCAATTACAATTTGAAGAGTTACATCTTTCATAGTTATTATAGAAGTGGTTCAGATGTACTTGTGATAGAAGGGGAATTAATGGCTAAAATGCACAACATTGGTTAGTCATTTACTTGCTGTCTCTTCATTTGTTGGTTGAAATAATGGAACGCCAAGTTGAATAATCTCTCTCTTGTTGCCTTTCATCTGCTTATTGAAGAAAATAAATGTTTCGCCTGAAACATACACAGACAAGGAAATATTTTACAGATTATAATGATAATCTCTTAATGTCAAAACCAAGCTGCTTACCTAAAAATCCTATCATTACATTTTCTTTGAGAAACTTAAGTGTCTTTTATGTAGCCAGACTTCTTTTTTTTTGTAATAACATAGCAGTTGGAGCATGGCAAGCTTATGGTGCGGGAAACAAAACAAATCAGAATCTAAAATATCGTACGAGTTCGGTTTTAACTAGAAGAAATTAAATGGAAGAATCATCCCCTACCATTATTAAGTAAATTTTGCAAGCGTTTCCTTGCTGTATTTTTTCATACATCAGTAAGGAACTATTTAGAACGTTTCTAAGATAATATACATATTTGAACTTTAAAGAAAATCAAAGTAATATTAAAGGCAAGAAATCAATCTTCAGAGCGATTAATAAGGACAAAGCACCTTTGATGGATGAGGTTCAAGTCATTGAAATAGCCCTCAATGATGGTAAGGCTGTATATTTTTTAGCCTTAACAAAACAAGGGCTTGACAGTAATATTGATGGGAGATTTACCCTCAATAATTATTAATCACAATAAGCATATTTCATTGAAAGTGTTATACTTCCGATTCATGGTAGAAATCCCATATATACATGACTATTATATGATTTACATAAAGACAATAGTAACATATATAAAAAAATATACTAGGTACAAAATCACTAATCATTGAGCCTATAACTTGTAGTCATAGAAAGAACATAACCTTATTCTATATCACTTGTGCCTGCATCTGCTATCCAATCTCATTAATAGTTTTTACCCGTTTATTTCAATTTTCTTTAATGCCATATAATTTTTCTCGATGCGTCATTGCTACTTGTGATAGAAACAAGTCTTTTTCTTGCCAATAAACTTTCCTTTAGAGGTAGTATTTTTCTCCATTAGTCTCCTTCGAATGAACAATCCATCACCTTACTTTTCTTCATGTACACCATTAAGCAAAAAACTTTTTTTTTTGATAAATCTATGTTATTCCAATCGTATGAGCTTATGATATGTCTCTCATAAAATATGGGCTCAGAAAAGTATTTAGAAGGAGGTAAATAATACAATAATAATAAAGTCTAATCCTCATCATCCACATTAACATTAATGATGTTTGAACTAAACAGATCATCTATAACTTGATTACTTGATTATGTAACTTCCTACATGCGTTTTAACTTCCTACTATTAACTTTATAATCTTTCATTGCATTGCTAATTATTTAACTGAAATTGATTTTCAGATAACAGTCCGGAAGTATATTGTCATGAAAGAACCCCAATATTGATTAAATCAACAGAATAGATAGCTTTGAACTTTCAATTATAACAATGAAGCTTTGCAACCTGTTAAGTTACTAAACTAATTTAAGTGGCCACTATGCCTTTGCAGCATAAATTTTTATGTAAACTAGGTTACTCTATACAATTGACTATGGACTAAAACAAACGCCTGACAAATATGAATTAACACTCAGAAATAGGAGAGATTATTCTGTGCACATAATGGACACAGCTTACCATCCAGAGGCCAATCAGGTGCAACCACGTCATCGATACCGAGCCGCGGTACCGAGTAGGGGTGACATGACACATTTTCATTGGGCTCTGAACGGTGTGTGTCCGCACCTAATAATTTCACCAGAAACAGATGCGTACTGTTTTGTTTTCTATTTACAGTAGCCATTCAGTCACCTTAAAGTAAGATCTTTCAGAATTAAGATAAAAAAATAAAGAATCAGCTGGGAAACTCACTGCGGAACCTAAAATAACTTCAAATAAATAGGCTACACAAATTTACAAGACTCGCCTACAACACTTGTCCCAAGAAGAGGTTTTGATTTTCAATCCAACAAAAAGAAGTACAAACCTGATAGTTCTCCCCTTCGGCCCGCAAGACGGAGTTCATTTATATATTCAGTAAGCTTGTGTAGTTCAAAGTTTGTGAACACGTCTTCATAAAGCTTCAGCCCTTTCACCACATTGACCTGATCAAATTTAGAAAGCCGCATTTAGTGAAAACCATTTTTGAAATAGATTGAACCCAAATTGATGAACTATTATTTCCTACTGCATCTCCTATTGTGTTCTCAATATAGAAATTGTGCTGGATCATGTATAGAGGAACTCGCCATATGCCCTTTCACAGGCTCCTTTGCAACAAAACCCTTAAAAAACTTGATCTTCTCAGGACGCGTCACACATTCCTCATGATGCGTGCATATTTGATCATTTTCTGTCAACGCTTGATGAGATCCTGCAGGCCCCACAAAATATCATCACAAGTTAAAAGATCACATTTTTAAATTACAACTGTTTTCACATTCAACTTCAACTAGGCTCTCATGCTATATTCAATAAAAAATAAAAACGATATTAAATATTATCATTACCTAAAATAAACAAGTTAACAGAAACGATAAATTGTACAATGTTTCAAGCCAAAAATTGTGATTTGCCGATTATGCTTTTAAAATTTTAACGCTATTATAGTCATGCTTTTGTCTTTTGTTCTACACCATTGAATAGAGGTAGCAAAAAGATGACAAAAGTGGAACTCATTTGTTCAGACTTGGCCCATGGTGACGGGCCAAGCAAGGCATCGAACTTGGGACTCACAGCAAATACAAAAAAACTCTATGTGGTTCATGGAGGACATTTAGGGCATCTCAAATCGAAAATCTCAAATTTTCACTTCAAAATATAGCGAAACTCAAAAATGCTATGATTCATCTCCAATGAAACTTCATTTTGTGCGCTTATGCCAAAGTAACCCGTTTTTCTCTTATTTGGCGCATTTCTTCGACTAATCCGGTTGAGACAGAAAAATCACGTCAACATTGACGCTGTGCTTTTCATCCTCTACCAATTAGCGATTTTTTTGCTGTTAAAATGGAGCAAGCCATACAATCGTTTGGATGGAGTTCTCGAGACGCCCTTAAGAACTGTCTACCGTTAAATTTGACTCGAATATATATCACACGTGATATATATGACTAACATGAGTTAGCAACCTCACACAGGGTGAGGACAAGCAGCGCACCTAAAACTGCTTCAATGCATGTGACTTGTTACAGGATCGGACGGTGGAACACAGAAGCAGCCTATTCATTAAAGCCCCAGCAACTAGTTCTAATTTCCAGAAGAATTTCTGTGGCCTGAGGACACGTGTCTCATCCTTCTGGAAGCTACCAGCAGTCAAGCAGGAGTTGCCAACTTGGAGGGGAAATTATTATGTGCGGACTCCAATCAGACGAGGAGAAACGCAACCCGCTAATCCTCCGATGGGTGCACCAACAAGCTGGACTCAAAACTGACCTTCTAAAAAACTGAAGGCCTAATTATAGTTTATTTGTTGATATAGAAATAAAAAGAAAAACAAATGAACGTTAGGTGTTAGCTGTCCATGAGCAGGTCACGGGAATGAAAGCTCCGGTGGCCAGGGCTGCCGGATGCCGTCCGACCTTTTTTGAACCGTCCAGATCGTCTATGTTTCTTCTGTAAATCAGGCCACGACGTTAACTTAAGCTGAGGCAGCCCTGCTATTTCTTTTCTAGTTTTTGCTCCTGAAGAGGGAAACATTTTTTAGACTCCGTCTCTGACCTCCACTACCAGAATTGGAGCAGTGCAGTGCTGAACGGTGGCAGAAAACGTTCCGGCATGCGCGGATCCTCCAATACTAATCAACATTTCAGATCTAAATCTTCGCATTTACAATAATAATGAACGAAATTTATACATAAATTGAATGAGGGATTAATTATAGGAATAAATTAAAATTGAAGGAACATCAAAGTAGGAGGAAGAAGAGGGGAGAAGGGAAAACTGACCTCCGTCATCGGCAAACTCGGCATCAACAGATTTGCCTTCCGTTGCAATATTACAATCTGATGAATAAGCAGTGGAATGTTCCTCTCGGGCGCCCTCCGATATTCTCCCTGAAGACCGCTCCTCGTCGAGGGACCTTCTGATCTCTTCAACAGCGGTGACATCTGATCCAGTGCCTGGCACATCCCTATTAATCGGCGTTACAGCGGCATCACTCTGAGCTTCGCTGACAGCGGTGGAATTCAGGGGCTTGCGATTGCCGGCGACGCGGCGGAGTTCGTTTGATACGTCTGCAATGGAGAAATAACGCTGCATATGAAGGACGGGGATCCAGTTCAAGCGCCGGCGGTGGATCGCAGCGAATACGGCCTCATACTCGGAAGGAACGCCGGTTATCTGGACGATGTGAGTGCAGAGCGCATCAATGATTGCGTTCGCAGCTGCAAACTCGCCTCTGTACCAGGCAATGATCGTGTCTCTCGCCACCAAGTCCGACAGTGGCAGCGCGGCAGGGCTTGCCGCCGGAGTCTTCGCAGCCATCGCGGCCACCGCCATCAGCAATATCTTAGGCCGATTTCCTTTTTCTATCTTCCGATATCTTTCTCACTCTCCTGGCTCTTTCACCACCGAACCAGAAGCAGCTCTTGAGGGCTGAATTGAAGAAGGAAGGATCAGCGAGCCGGGTTTATAGCGGGTGAGTTGGAGAGGGAATGGGTTTTAGCAGCAAGGAGGTTGGCGGTTCAATGCTCACGTGGCAGCGAGGATGCTCTGGAAATTGACTGTGTGAGCGGTGACCGGATGCAGGGCAGTGGATCGACGATCATAACCGTTGATTCCTACCTGTTGGGTTTCGGCCGCATCGAATGGAGCCTGTGGAGCCACGTCATCTTGAAAGAGCGGTCCAGATTTAAAGTAGGACGAATGAAAATGATTTTTTTTTTCTTTTAGCATATAAAAATTAACCCTTCAATAACGATACTATAGAAATGTAAATATATAAAGAAATGAAAGGAGTGGATGTTTGGGTCATTGAGACGCGAAATGGCATGCGTGTAATTAGGTGTGTGTGTGACGTAGGGGAGCACGTATGAGAGCTTTAAGGCTTGCATGTTGGCATTTGGTTAGCGTTTTAGGGAAACAGGGAGGGCGGGCCGCGGGCTTATTTTTTACTGACGGGTAAAATTGTTTGCGAGGATAAATATGATATCGTCGCTACATTTAATAACAAAAATATCAAGCCTTCATCTCAGTTCATAGGACACATTTGTCTTTGATTGTAAAGCATTTATCTACAACCTCATTTTTGCAACATTTAACTTATCGTACAATATGTTTCTCTTTTAATAGAAAATATTTTGTGCCATAAAGCTAGATTTTTCTTTATAAGTTTGAGGAGTAATTTTTTATTATGCAATAGGCTTGATGCATTTCTCCACTTCAACCATTCAATTTGATTTTTACTAATAATATCATCATCTATTTCTCTAGGGGTGTCAAAACCGGGTTTCGGTCGGGTTCGGGTTAGGTCGAATTGACCCGGGGTTCAAACGGGTCAACCCTAACCTGACCCGGATATGTAAACGGGTCGAAAAGTCTAACCTTGGTCCGGGTCGGGTTTTCGTGTCGTGTCAAATATTGACACCCCTATATTTCTCTATCGCTTAGAACAATAGATCTGTGATATCTAAAGATAAATATAATACTAGGCAAAATTTAATAATTAAATTTTATACATTTAGCTTAATTTAAATCAAGGGTTACTTCTCCACATGAAATTCTTTCAAGACATTTTGAGAGAATTTTTAGGCGTCGAGCTTGCCTATGAGTACCACCATCAGTTGCCTATAGTCGCCACCTTCATTTTGTGCGTTATCATTGCCCCATTTCATGTGTGACCTTTCTCCGGTAAGAGAACGTACCTTGTTGTTTGTTTTTTTGCTTGAGTTATGGATGTTCTCACTAGACAATTGCAAGAGAATGTACTTTGGTGTAGGCTTCTTGCTTTAGTTATGGATGTTCTCACTAGACATTTGCAAGAGAATGTACCTTGGAGTATGCTTTTTGTTGATAATATTCTTCTAGTTGATAATAGTAGAGAGGGAGTTGAAGGTATACTTGAATTATGTAGGTCAACCTTAGAGTCTAAAGGTTTTCGCATAAGTAGACCTAAAACATAATATATGAAGTATAATTTTAGTAGTAATAGACCTACTTAGAGGATTTTGACTTTGGGCGATCAAGTCATTAATAAGAATACACATTTTTTTATATCTTTATCTATTTATAGTGAAATAGGTGGGGATATTATCTGCACTTGTTTATTATTGGATATTTGTTGTTGATATTATTCTTATTTTTATTCATGTTTATGTATTTATGTTTAATATTTAGTGATATTTTTTATTAGAAGTGTATATTTGAATGTATATAGTATTTGATCTTTCATACACATGTTTTTTTTTTGTAGAAATCAGTTTGATAAGTCAGAAGGTTGTTTTTTTTATACTACAGGTTTTCGACAGATTTTATGTCGGAAACTCTATCGGCAATACGATACAACGAAAATGGAATGTCATTTATGGCGTACTTTTACGTCGGAATTTCCGACGATAAATCAGGCGGTACTATCTGTAAACAGTTGTGCAACGGATTAGGGCGGCATATTATCCGCCATTACTTCTAGCGTATAAATGTGCCTGCAATACTATCAGATTAAACATCGGAATTCGCTTTAGAAAGACGATGCATTAGCATCTTCTTTTTTGCTAGAATTACGTCAGAAACACTACCAGAATTTCTTTCGGCAGCAAAATTTCGCCGGTTAATATTTTCCGACGTGTAAATTACAATCAGATGCATTTTCGTAGGAAATATGCCGAAAAATGAGATTTTTCAACATATTTTTTAGGTTTACCGACAGATTTGTCCGTCGGTAACATGACATATTCCTGTAGTGTGTATTATAAAAGAGAAGGATCAAATTAAGAGGATAAAGTTGGATAATATCATTTTTAATGAGATATATACAAGTACAATTTCAAATGATTTAAATCTATATTACAATAATTATTAATCACTTCCCATCTAATGTGATATCCTCCCTTTTTATTCTCTTAATATATTCATCTTTTTTTTTTTTAAAATACTTTCATTCATTATAACATT
Organism: Dendrobium catenatum; assembly: GCF_001605985.2. NCBI lineage: Eukaryota > Viridiplantae > Streptophyta > Magnoliopsida > Asparagales > Orchidaceae > Dendrobium > Dendrobium catenatum. Next base: position 526,667 of record NW_021318968.1, on the reverse strand, counting down.
TCTTCTATAATTATATTCTCCACATTAGAGTTTCTGGAATTCTCAATGTAAGAGAAAGGCTTTGTAAGGCCCAAGGCATTGTAAAATCTCTTAATGAAGTTGTTAATCCTATGAGTTTAAGCTTGTATACCATGTCTTGATATGCCCAATTTTGAAGAGTGAATTATAGATTATCTAATAACTCTTTATTACTTCTTATAACTAATTGTATTGTCATGCAATCAAGTTAGTCATGTAAGAATAATTTGTGCTTAAGATGTAAACCTCTACTTTTCCATGTTTAATTTGGCTAATCTTAATTGCAGGAGGCTAATTTTTTTGTATTGCACCTTAGTTCGGTTATACAAGTACTTGGCTACCTAATTAACCAAGCCAAATACTTTAAGTCTTCGTTTGATTGGAAGTTTTTTATACTTATTCCGTTTTAAAACAAAAAATTCATTTCTTGGTTCACCAAATCATGTTCCCAATAACTCATTTTGTTTCATTTTTCTGTTGTTTTGAAAAAGCTTTTTATATATGCTTCTCTGTTAGAAAACTCCATTTTATGAACCAATGTTTCTTAAAATTGTCTTTTACAACAGTATCAAAAAACCAAACGGAGCCTAAAAAAAATCTTCTTGAATCGCTTAACTAATCATTGCGCAAGGGCAATTTTTTTTTTTTTTTTAAATTACAAGTCACCCTAGTTAACTTGATCGCCCTGGTTATACACTTTTGAATTTTTGATGGGTTATTTTGCCTTGGCATTACAACATTTTAGCTCTTAAATTATTGATATAGCATGCTAAGGCATGCCAATTTGAACAAAGCTTGAAATTTCTCTTCATCTTGGCTCATCCTGACCAAAATCATCGCTCATCATCCTTATGAAAGATAAACATAAATAAACACTCATCACATTAAAGGTCTATTTGGGTCCTTTTTTCATTATTTTATTTTTTTTATAATACTATTACACTTTCATGTGGCTATTATTTTTAAAACCTTCTATAATAGAAATAACCTTTTATAATCATTATTGCGGGCTAGAATATATACGGGGATAGAGTTATAATTTTACATCTTAGTGTTGTACATATATCCAGCTTACACACAAAGAACACAAGGTTTCTTCTGTGGAAAATTCTGGAAAGGGAAAAACCACAGGGTCTAGCCAGCTGAAAACAAAGATTAGATGAATGTCCGGTGTCACTTGATGGTAAGGCGAAAGTCCGGCCGTCAATTGGTGATTCGACGGGAGTCCCGATGTCAGTCGGTGGTCTGGTGTTATGTGGTGGTCTGGCGGAACTCTGGGCATCAGGTGGTGGTCCGGCGGAACTCTGGGCGTCAGGTGGTAGTCCGATAAAACTCTGACAATAGGTGGTGTTCCAGAAAAAATTTGAGCGTTAAGTGGTAGTCCGGTGGAACTACGGCGTCACGTGGTGGTCTGACAGAACTCTAGGCGTCATGTGGTGATTCGACGAAACTCCGGGCATCAAGTGGTGGTCTGGCAGAACTTAGGCATCAGGTGGTGGTCCAAAGGAATTTCGACGTCAAGTGGTGGTACGGCGTAATTCTGGGCATCATCAAGTGGTGGTCCAGTGAAACTCTGACATCAAGTGGTAGTCTGACAGAACTTCATGTGTGAGGTGGTGGTCCAGTGGAACTCTAGCGTTAAGTGGCGATCCGGTGCAAGGCGTCAGGTGGTGGTCTGGCAAAACTCCGGGATCAAGTGGTGGTCCGGTGGAACTCCAGCGTCACTTGGTGGTCTGACGAAACTCCGGGCGGTTGTTGATGAGGCAAGGAGGCAAGAGCGATCTCTCTCTCTCTCTCTCTCTCTCTCTCTCTCTCTCTCTCTCTCTCTCTCTCT